>NW_006399854.1:2081335-2082886 GCF_000299155.1 Elephantulus edwardii | reverse complement strand
ATTACCCCAGTCACTGAATCAATCCACCTCATAGAGGGTCTTCCCCTTCTGCACCTTCCCTCCACCCTCCCAAGCATGATGTCCCTCTCCAAGGACCTCGCCCTCCTTACAACATGTCCAAAGTATGTCAGATGAAGCCTCAGAACCCTTGCCTCCAAGGAGCAGTGTGGTATAACCCTTTCCAGAATGAATCTGTTTTCTTGGCAGTCCATGGCACCCTCAATACTCTTCTCCAGCATAACAGCTCAAAGGCATCAATTCTCCTTCTATCCTCCTTAGTCATTGTCCAACTCTTTGGTGCATAATAAGTGATTGCAAAGACCATGGCCTGTATCAGATGCACCTTAGTCTCCAGAGTGACACCATTGCTCTTGAGTACTTTAGAGAAGTCCCTAACAGCAGATTTATTGTTCATAAGATCACTATGAATTATAATTGACTCAATGCTACCTAACAACAACAACAACATATGATAGAGAGACTAGACTTTTAATCATAATCAAACACCCTGAGGGAAAGAGTTACTAGTCCTAGGGACTCAAGAATCATAATCCTCAGGGGACATCAATTGGCATAAAGTCCACAAAAATAACGTTCTACATCTTACTTTGGTGAGTAGTGACTGGAGTCTTAAAAGCTCAAAAGTGGCCATGTAAAGCAGTGTGACTACTTATCTAACCCTATCTAGAGCAAAGTAGACAGAAGAAAATAAAAGATGAATAGAAATAATTAGCCCAAAGGACTAAAGCACCTATAAACTTTAGCCTCAATGATTTTGAGATTGGAAGAACTGGATGATGCCCAAATACCCGTTGACCACTCTAAAAGGTATTGATCATGATAGAAGGTCCTAGACAAAGTAGGGGAAATATGGGACAAAACACAACAAAAACAACCAGATTTGTTGATTTAATAGATACTGGTGGAACCTTCAATACTGTTGGCTCTCAGCAACACTTTCAGCCTGCAATATAAATCCCTGTAGCTTAACTTTCAGCCAAACTATGCTCATGGTATAAGGTAAGCAGTAATATTAAGGAAAATGAAAAGGGCAGTATTTGCTCAGGGAGAAAGCTCTGAAGACAGGAAGGCATAAGATAGATGGGTAGAAGGTAGTGAGAATGACAAGGAAGAAGTGAGAAGAGTGTTGTTACAATGTGGGGAGTGTAATTAATGCTATAAACAAAATTTGTGTGAATGGTTGAATGGAAAAACCAATTGCTTTGTAAACTTTCAAAAGGAAAGATACTTGCATTGATTTACAAAAGTGACATATGTTTGTCATGGATTGAATTTTATGTGTTATATTTTCTGAATCATTATTTTCAGTGGTTTGGCAGTTATGTAATGAAGTAATGTGAAAGTTACGTAATGAAGTAGTCATAGCTCATGGTGCACTCTGGTGTGACCAGCCAAGCAGTTGTAGCACTATAAGGAAAATTTCCCTGAGTTATGGTTTGTGTCACCATAAAGAAAAGAAAGAAGAGTGAGAGGGAGAGAGAGAATGAGGGAGGGAGGGAGGGAGGGAGGGAGGAAGGAAGGAAAAAAGGA
>NW_006399854.1:2068652-2081048 GCF_000299155.1 Elephantulus edwardii | reverse complement strand
AGAGAGGGAGAGATCTCAATGTTATTAAGAAAGATGGGTTAGAAATGGAGAGTGTCTTTGAACCTGGGGTCCCTGTGGTGAGAACCTCCTAGACCTTGGGGAAGATTAATGCCAGGGCACATGGATCTCCAAGGAACACCATGCCTACAGATATGGAAAGCAGACAATTACTTTCCTTTAGAGTTGACAGAGAGAAAGCCTGTCAAAAGAACAGACTAAATTTGGGCTTCCAGTTTCCTAAACTATGAAAAAAATAAAGTTTGGTTTGTTAAAGCCATCTGTTTATAGTATTTCTGTCAGAACAGCACAAGATAACTAGTGTGGAACATATAGAGGTTTTGTTAAATTCACAAAATAAAAATATTATGTAGTCATTTAAGATTCTGTTGTTACGTCTATCATATGGGAAATATGTTTTGTTAAATGAATAAAAAAATGAAAGATGGATGAAAGTCCCTATGTATAGTAATTTTGATTTTTAAAAAGTTCTCTGTCTCTATCTGAAAGGAAAGAAATCTACTTGTTTAAATAGTCAACTATTTCCACAGAAAAAGAAAGGGATGAAAGCTCAGGAAGCTGCTGCCCAGATCATTAGTAAACCAACATTAACCCATTGTTTTCATTTTCACCCTGGTGATTTAGTAGGTAACATTTTGGGATACTTGATAACCAAAAGGTGGGCAGTTCAAATCCACTAGTTAATCCTTGAAAGAACAATGAAGCGTCTCCTGCTGCAAAGATTGAAGTTTCAGAAACCTGATAGAGGTTCACTATATGTTGAAATCAATCTGACTGCAGTGGGTGATGGGAAGTGATTCCTCTTCACCAGAGCTACCTTAGATAAATAGAAATTTGGTATTAAGGTGAAGGTAGAAGTAGCAATTAGAAAGTAGAATATGTAGAGCAGTGGCCCTCAGACCTCATCATGTATAAGAATCCTGGGAAATTGGTGGAAATGCAGAGTCCTTGGCCCAACTTCTAGAAATTTCTATATAAGAGGTCTGAGATGGGGCTTAGTAATTTACATTGTAAGAAGCTTCTGGGGTAATTATTTTTTTTTCCAGCAGGTGATTTGAGGATAATATCTGTAGGAAATACAAGCCTAAAAGAGAACCCAAGGGGAGATCTAGAAAAGGAAAGAGTCCTGGGAAGTTTAAAGGAAGGTCAAAGAAACAGGCCCAGATTTCAAAATTATCCCTTTCTTTTCCACGTAAGCCCTTTATTAGAAATGTTAGAATCGTGCTGTCTGAAAGACATTTGTAGGCTAAGCTTGAGGACACGGCTATTAATTTTAATGTGACTTCAAGTGAAACTGTGCTTCAAATTTTAAAATGTTAATTTCCATTTGAACCTTTAGAATTTAACTCTTTCTTGTACTGGCTAATATTTGCTATAGCTAGCTGCTGAAACTGAAAAAGCCCCATTGGCACAATGGTTAGGCAGTTGGCTACTAATCCAGAAGTTGATTGTTTGAACTCATCTATCGTTATCAAGGTAAAAGAGGTAACAATCTGCTTATGCAGAAATTATAACCTAGAAAACCCTATAAGGCAGTTTTACTTTGTCTCACAGAGTTGTAGTTGAGTTTAAATTGGTTGGATGATGTCCATCAGCACGATAACTGCTAAACTCCCAACAGGAATTGAGAAAATTACCCAATCCTGATTTAACTTGTTAGTTAAATGCCTTTCAGTCTTCCCTTCACATGGAATTTATAACTCATTTATCAAAATGTGGGAAAATTGAGAAACCTATTTTTGAGAAAGGAGTATAAATGTCAGCTGTTAACTATAAAATAACATTCTCAATACAAGTAATTACAAATCAGATTTTAACCTCTGATTCTTTTTATAAAGAAATTTGGATTAAAGAAATTTTAGTGGAATAGCAGTTAAAGTGCTAACTGATAATAGAAAGTCCAGTGATTCAAATCCACCAACTGTTCTTTGAGAGAAATATGTGCCTGGCAGTCGGATTCCATTAAAATAAATGAGTAAAATAAATCTGATGTTTTTGAGTCAATTCTGACTCATAACTACTGTAAAGGGAACAGGTGAGACATGGGATGGCTGAGTCTGACTTCTATCTACTTCATAAAGGGGAACTGTCCTCATCAACAATATCCATAGTAGCAAACAGAGAACTGCTTGATCAGACATGCCACACCCCATGCTCCTGCATCTTTTTCTCCCAATCATTCAGGTCTGATATTTGTTGTTGACTCACAGACTTTACTCACAGCTGTGGGGTTTATTAGAGGAATAAATTGGAGTGATGGAGGCAAGAATGTCACTTAGTACAAGTCCATGTTTAGTCCAGCAGTACCAAATCAGATAACAACAAAACACAATCCTTCAATTAGTAGAAGTCCTGGCTCAGTTCAGTAGCACAAATCCAAATCATACAGCAAAGTTTGCCTCAGAGCAATTATAAGTAAGCTTCTGCTTCAATCATCTGGCAAGGAAAACCTTTAACTACGGCCAGCACAAATGCAAGAAGCCTCAGGTTACAGCTTGCCACCATCTTTCCACAACAATGATACAGTCTCCACAATCTCTCACCACTGCCATCATTAGGCTCTACAGAGCAGAAAGCTCTCTTTTGCGCTCTCTCTCTCCAATTAGTCCCACAACTGTTGATGATTTGCAAGACCATGTGTCTGCAGTTAAAGAAACTGGATACCAGCAGAAACTAATGTAATAGTTTGAAAAGCCAACTTTTAAACTAACACCACAGCAACCCTGTTGAACAAAGAAGAAACATCCCACAGAATTATCAAGGCTGTAAATATTATGGGAGTGAACATCTTCCTCTTGTGAAGTGACTGGTGAGTTTGAACCACTAATCTTCTGGTTAACAGCTCAATGCTTAACCCATTGCACTGATATGGCTTTTTTATAAAAATATTACAGCCTTTGAAACCATATGTTGCTTTTGTTAGGTGTCATTGAGTCAAGTATGACTCATAGTAACCTTATGAGCACTGGATCTGAACCCTGTCCTATTCTGGTATATCTTCACATTTCCTGACACACTAGAGCCCACTGTGGCAGTCACCATGTCAATCCACCTGGTTAAGGGTCTTCTCCTTTGCTGATCCTCCACCTTTCATTTGGAAGGGTGGTGAAACCTTGTAGGATGGTTCTATTCTCTCTCTCTCTCTCTCTCTTTTTTTTTATTTTATTGGGAAAAACATATTGGGGGTACAAGGAGGTGAGGGTTGGGGGCAGAAGGGTGAGGATGGGCAGGGATGAAAATTGCAGAGGTGCAGTTGCAGAGCTGCAAAATTTGGTTGGTGGGGGGAGCAGCTGAAGGAAATGAAAAGGATCCAGTGGGAACCAGATGCTATAGGGGAATGGTAAGCATATTCCAATGGTGATTAAACCAACTGTCTTATTGATTTGGGAACTGGATGCAGACTCTCTGGCTTCTTCATGCTGAACAGGGGCGTAGATGTGAAGAGGGAAAGGGAGGACACTTTATTACCTTGCTGGTGGTCTTGGGTTAAAGCTGCTTGCCTTCTTGTTCTGTTAGAAGATGTTTTCCTGACATTTGCTCCCCTCTGGACTGCAAAGTGTTTTCCCAGGTGGGTCCAGTGGGGATGGCTGATTGAACCCAGAGGATCCATTCTCCTTTGCTTCTTTAGCTGGCAGTTGTATTTCCTTTTTGTCACTGGCACTGGGTTCAGGATCAGGTCTGGAGTACAACTCAGTGTTAGGGTTACCTATAGGAAAGGGAGCAAACCTAGAGAGAACAAACTTGTGAGTTACAACTAGAAGGGCTTTTGGGGTGTTACTTTCAGGTTTACTGGTGGAGAGGGTGGTGAAAAGTAGCCTAGATAAAATTCTCTGGATACCCTAGGCAGTTTTTTCTACCCAGGGATCAGATGACACAACCTGGGGACTGAGGAGCTCACCATGAGGGCTGTAACAGCTCACCCCGAGCTGGGGGCCAAAGATGGCCTGCCCTGAGCAGAGGGCCGAAGACCACACTTCCTGAGCAGGGCAAACCACCTCCCCCGGGGGGGGCTGGCCGGTACACTCCCCTTCCAATTACCCCCATCCCAGTCTGGACCCCTCACCTGACTGAAGACTATGTGGCCAGGACAGCGTCACCAATTCCAGCACCGCCATTTTTACCCCCCTATAAATGATCATACTGTAATTTGAACTAGGTGTCACTGCCCTCCCCCTTTATAGATAGCAAAGGGAACCTGAGAGTTGTGAACAGACTCCCCACAGGTCTAAACAGCTTTTGGCAGAAGCATTCAACAGATCAAAATATGTGGTGCATTTAGGATGTTGGTCCTCTTGGTCATGCTGCACTGTTAAGTGTCATCAAGTAGACTACTCACAGTTACTTTCAACAATCCATTGTATCAGTGATCTTCTTCTCTGGTGTGTCCAAGGAAACCCAAACCTGCAGGTGGCAGGGTGCTGCCTCCTCGTGTCTCCTGTGCAGGCAGCCGGGGGCACGTCTCCCGCCCATGGCTCTGCTGCACCAGTCACGGGGAGGCCTGGTGCCTACCATCCATCTTGGGTGAGGGAATTCCTGGTTTCCAGCAGCGGGAGCCACATGGAGCTGTAGCAGCGACGGTGCAGTGCGGTGCGGGCTCGGCAGGAGGGGGCTGGGAGCTGTGGGACTCACCCATTCCTTCTTGGGAATCCTTGAATTCCTGTTGCTGAGCCTCGATCTTCACTGAAGGCCAGTCATCAACTGTTTAACTGTTCAATTATCAATAAACAGAGGTCTGTAGAAGGCCATAGTGGCTCTCCTCCAAGTGGTCCGCTGCTCCCGCAGCTCACCACGTTGTCTCCGCCTCTGCCACCATCTTGGATCTCTGGATGGTTCTGTTCTCTTTTGTAGGGTCTCTATGAGTCAGAATCAACTTTATGACAATAGATTTGGAAAGATCAGATGCATAGCCAATGGAACTCAGGAGCTTTGATCAGTCTTATTAGGTTTTTACTTTATTTTTTAATGAATTGTTGTTGTTACTAAGTGCCATCCAATGAATGGCACATAACAATGAACTATTTTAATAAACAGGTTTTTTAAAGTAATTTTAGATTTTCATAAAAATTGAACAGAAAATGCAGAGTTCCAATACATCGCCCCATCCATCCATCTCTCTTCCAACTCTCACAAATTTTTTCTATTATTAATGCTTGCTTTAGTATGGTACATTTGTTACACTTGATGAAGTGATAATTTGCTCCTTATTATTTACTAAAGTACATAATTTACATTTAAAAAATAAAGTTGTGGCCAAATCTATTCCAGTTCACAGAGAATCTAGTTGTATCAAAGGAGATGTATATTCCATAGCGGGCTTTCATTGAATGATTTTTTTTAAAAGCAGATCAGTAGACATTTCTTCCATAGCCCTAAATAGGTAGGTTTGAATCACTAACCTTTAGGGTAGCTAACTCAACACGTTGCCGTTAAGTTGAAGGTGACTTGGAGCTGATCTTCCATTAGCTCTTAATGGTTGCAAACTGACCAGTAGATTGTCCACCCCTTGGAATTACCTTTGGGTTAGCAGCCCAGTTCCTTGCAGATCATCAAATTGTGACACTTAGGAGCCTTTAACAAATGTAATTGTTATAATTGCTGTTGTGAAAGAAATATATCCTTTCAAATATCAATCATACATATTTTAATGAGTTTATCTTTGTCAATTCATTAATGCTTAAAGACATGTCTTAGTTATCTAAAGCCTCTATAACAGATATCCCACAAGTAGATGTCTTTAATAAATATAAATGTATTCTCTTACTGTTTGGGAAACTAGAAATTAAAATTCAGAGTGCCAACTCTAGGTGAAGATTTGCTTTTATGGAAAATCTCCTCTCTCTGTTGGAAAGGAAGATCCTTGTTTCCTTTAATCTGTAGACAAGGCATTCTCTGGAGATCTTCGTGTGTCTTGCTTTCTCTGATCTCAAGAAGCTTCTTTGAGCAGGAGTTGTTGTTGTTGACTACTGTCGAGTCGAGTATTACTCATAGCGACTATATGAACCAAAGACCTAATGCCTTTCCATGATTGTCGTCATTTCTCCAAGTTTATAGATTTTCCATAGGCCTGTGGTTTACGAAGTGGATGCCACTTCTGCTTCCAAACCTGTTTTACATCTGGGAGCTCAACCAAACACTGTCCACATTGGGAGACCATTATGGTATTTCATACCCCAATGGCACAAGGTTCAGCATCACAGCAAATCCAGATTACCTCAGTGCAGCAAATTAACAAAGAGTGATGTACGAAGTAGAAGAATGTTCCTCCAAATATAAAAACATTAGTCTCACTTAGCAGTGGTTCAGTGTCGTCAAGTCAACTATGACTCATAGTGACCCTCTGAACAAAAGACCTGAACTCTGTTCTCTAATTAACATGATTTCTGTATGATTATAGAGCTCATAGAGTTTCCAGAACCATCTGTTTTAGGAAGTGGGTGCCACTCCTGCTTTCAAAATTTAATCAATCTGGAAACTCCTCCCAACACTGTCCATGATGGGTAACCATTATGGTATATGACCCGACTGTTGTGCAGTGTTCAGCATTACAGCAACTCCAAGTTATTCAGTACAGCAAATAGAAAAATGACTGCTGTACCACTTAAAGAATGTTCTTCCTAAAATTAATAAATCTGTTTTAAAGATACATCATTGAGCAGGTCTCCACCCTTGGGTCCTTTTTTGGCCAAAAGGGGCCAAAGGCCAAATGACACTCCCTTGTGGAAGGAAAAAAACAATTTTACAAATCGAACATGGCCAAAAACTTTCTTTATGTGACCCCCCCCCCCATTCCCCAGTCAAGACACGAGAAACCAGCTTCCATAATAGAACCACTGCTCAAGAGTTTCCAGGCCAGCCACGAACTCAACCCCTCACTACAGAGTTTTAAAGATGTAGAAGTATGGATCCACAATGACACATTCCACTTCAGGAAAGCATTTCTTGGTGGTGCTTATGGCCCCCTCTCGGCTTGCTCTCCTTTCCTTTTATCTCTTGAGATAAATGATATTGCAAGGGAGGACACCATAGGAAAATTATATCTGATTAAGATTGTGATGGGATTAAGGAGTGTTGCATTGCACTCTTAATCCTTTTATAACTATTTGGTTTATGAGCTCATGGGGGATCATTACATAACTTCCAAGTTATATCATTGCATATATGTATTTTATGGGGACACAATTCACATTTCAGCCTATGAAAATATAGTAAAAAGATACTCTTTCATTCTCAACAGCCTAACCTAGAAGAATGAGGCACAAAGTTAGGGACTAGAAAAAGAAATTATAGCCATTTACTCAAACTACAGATTTCTTTTTCTTAAATACAATTCCAAGAACTGTTTCCAGGCATATGACTAGTATTTTTATTTAACAGCATCAGGGGCAGCAAAATAGACAAAACATTACAAATGCTCATAGTAAATATTCTTCCTGGGTTTTCCTGAATTCCCTCCTGATGGTGTCATGCAATGTCAGGAATTATATTTCTGAAGAATGTTGATTGTATCCTATGCTCCCATCATTCTTTGGCCAATCGGAGTAGTTGTTGAGGTTCTCTGATACCTTGTTATGCTGATTCAAGTATAGATGCAATTCAGACCAAAAATGTGTCCCCCCCAATTAGGAAACCACATGCTTCTGGTAGCACCTCTCTAAAGGAATATTTTCAAACAAACACTGACTCTGAGGTCTGGGGAGAGAGTTCCCTTCAGTTAGTTCGTCACAAGCACTTTATTAGGAATGGGAAATGAGGAAAGGAACTGTTTCTAATGCCTATTTACGAACTATGCTGGTGAGACCAGAATTGTCTGAGAGGAAGATTCCTGCTCCTTTAGTGACTGCGTGCACTTCCTTCCTGTAGAGATTGTGACTTGAAGGTTCACCCTTTCCTTCCAGTGATGTAAGCCAGTATTAAAAAAAACAAAAACAAAAAACCCTTACAGTTTACACTCAGAAATTTACTCATGTTATTTCTAAAACTAATACATCAAAAGTATTTCCTGATCACTTACATTTCTTTGTCACTGTGCTGTTCTCTCAGAAGAAAAGAGTGGTTTGACACTCAAAGATTTTTCTATGTGGAGAATCGCATGAGGTACTACAGATGAAGATAAATTAGTATGATTTGAAAACTCACTTCTGTGTGTCACAAGCTTTGCTGCATACTCGGCAAAACCTCTTGCTCAGCTGTAGGAAATTTCAATCAGTGAGCTTATCTGTGCCTGGCTGAATAAGGTCCAATTTTGTGACTAGGCCACGTTTGAAAGAACAGGCAATTTGTTGAAGTCATTTTGGATGCAGGAAATCCTGTGTTTACTACCTAGGAAATATTACATAAAGATTTGGATTTTCTTCCCCCTTCCCCCTTGTAGTGTTCTTTCAAATTGAAATTTGGCAACAAAGCCATTGTTGATAAGAACTTAACTTGGCAGGAAATGACAATTCAGTGATAGCCAATCATACAAAATAAGCTATGCCTCTTTGTTCCCACTCTTGTCCTCAAAGATAGTTGATGCAATTGCTTCCTCGGGGGAGTCCAATCAAACACAGGTTCATTCCAGGCTTATGTCTCATATGTTGTTGTTGTTGTTAAATGCCCTTGAGTCAAGCAAGACTCATAGCGACCCTATGAACAAAAGACCTGAACCCTGTCTGTAACTATCATTGTTTCTCTATGTTCATAGAGTTTCCAGAGATGTGGTTTGGGAAGTGGATGCCACTCCTGCTTCCAACATGTCTCATATATTAATGCCTAAAAGGACGTATTCGCAGGGAGATGCTCAGTTAACCCATAGGAAATGCCTTTCAGGTGGTTTGAACCCTTTAAGGGCTCAGGGGGAAAGATGGCCAGTCTCTAATACAGCCCTGATGCACACCTTTCTTGATTTTAAACCATGCAGTGTTCCTTTGCTCCATTCAAACAACAGCTTCCTGGTCTAGGCATAGATTTTGGAGGAACATAATTAAACTTCTGGGATTCTTATTCTTCTCAAAGTTATTCACAAATTGTAACAATTTACACAGTCTAATTCCTTTACATATTCAATTAAACAAGTATATTTCATCCTGGTACTCCTTGCTTTCAGGCAATATCCATTTGACTTCAGCAATGATATCCCTGGTGCCATGATCACTTCTAAATCCAGTCTAGATCTCTGTCAGTTTTCTATTGGTCTACTGTTCTATCCATTTTTAAAATAATATTCAGCAATATTTTTCTTGCATTTGCTATTAATGATATTATATGATAACTTGCACATTATGTTGATTCACCTTTTTTTGAGAATGAGAACAAATATAGATCTCCTCCAGTATGTTGGCCTAGTTGTTGTTTTGTTGTTGTTATGTGCCGTTGAGTCGCTTGCAACTCATAGCAACCCTATGTACAACAGCTCTAAACTCTGCTCTGTCCTGTGCCAATCTCATTGTCTCCAACACACTCATCCTGATTGCCCCAGTCACCGAATCAATCCATTTCCCAGAGAGCCTTCCCCTCCTGCGCCTGCTCTCCACCCTCCCAAGCATGATGTCCTTCTCCAAGGACCAGTCCCTCCTTACAACATGACCAAAGTATGCCAGATGAAGCCTCAGAATCCTTGCCTCCAAGGAGCAGCCTGGTTTAACCCTCTCCGGGATGAATCTGTTTGTTTTCTTAGCAGTCCATGGCACTCTCAACACTCTTCTCCAACACCAAAGCTCAAAAGCTTCAATTCTTCTATCCTCCCTGGTCATTGTCCAGCTCTCTGACGCATAACAAGTGATTGCAAAGACCATGGCCTATACCAGACGCACTTTAGTTTCCAGAGACACATCGTTGCTCTTGAGTACTTTAGAGAGGTCCCTAACAACAGATTTTCCCATCGCAATATGTCTTTTAATTTCCTGGCTACTGGTGCCAAGAGTGTTAATTGTGGAGCCAAGCAGACTAAAGCTCTGAACAATCTCAATCACTTCACCATCCATCCTGATACTGCCAATTGGTCCAGTGGTGAGAATCTTTGTCTTCTTGACATTGAACCTCAATCCATAGTGAAGGCTGCAGTTCCTGACCCTCAGCAGCAAGTGCTTCAGGTCCTCCTCAGTTTCAGCAAGCACGGTTGTGTTTGCATAACACAGATTGTTGATAGACCTTCCACCAATCCTGATGCCACATTTCTCCTCATAGAGCCCAGCCTCTCGGATAATCTGCTCTGCATACAGGTTGAAAAGGAATGGAGATAGGACACATCCCTGGCATACACCCTTCCCAATTTTGAACCATGCAGTGTTTCCTTGCTCTGTTCTGACGACTGCCTCTTGATTCAAGTATAAGTTTCGTATTAGCATGATCAAGTATTCTGGGATTCCCATTCTTCTCAGTCAGCCACAGTTTTTTATGGTCCACACAGTCAAACACATTTGCATAATCAATGAAGCACAGATAGACATCCCTCTGGTACTCCCTGCTTTCAGCCAATATCCATCTAATATTAGCTACAATATCACTAGTACCATGACCCCTTCTAAGGAGTTTTCCAAATTTCTTGACTGGCCTCACCTGGTGAGTACATCCAAGGTTGCATTAGTTTGCTGAAACATGTCAATTGGCATCCCATCAATCCATGGAATGTCTTTCTTTTTTTTTTCCCCAGTGCCTTTATGGCAGCTTGAATTTCTTTCTTCTTCATCCTTGATTCCTGATCATATGCTTTCCAAATGGATCAACAAGTAGCTCTTGGTATAGTGACTCAATGTATGTATTCCATATTCTTTTGATGCTTCCTAGATTATTTAGGGTTTTACTCATGGCATCTTTCAGTATTGCAACTTGAGGCTTGAATTCATTTTCAGTTCTTACATCTTGAAAAAATGCTGAGCAATTTTGTCCTTTCATTTTTTTTTCTAACTCCAACTCCTTGCACCTGTCATTATAATGATTTTCTTTGTCTTCTCAAGCTGCCTTTACAGCTTGAGGTTTGAATTAATTTTCAGTTCTTACATCTTGAGGAATGCTGAGCAATTTCTTCCTTTCATCTTTTTTTCTAACTCCAACTCTTTGCACCTGTCATTATAATTATTTGATTTGCCTTCTCAAGATGCCTTTAAAATCTTCGGTTCATTTTTTTTCACTTCAGTAATCCTTCCTTTAGTTTTGACCTCTTGATGTCCCAGTACAATTCTCAGAGTCTCTTGTGACATCCATTTTGACCTTTTGTCCCTATCTTTTTAATGGCCTCTTGCTTTCTTCATGGGTGACATAATTTGATGTTGTTCTACAACTCACCTGGTCTTTGATCATTAGTGTTAAATGCCTCAAACCTATTCTTTTTTGCTTATGATGAAAAAAATTTACGTTTAGAATTAGTCAGCTGCTCTCAGTTTAGATGAACCAAAGTTTCTTGTCAACATCCAAAGCAAGTAAAACATAAGTCTTCTTCTCTATACCACGCCTTATCAAGGGGTTGACCTTGGCCACATCAATGTCAGAGAGCTTCTTCATAGCTTTTTGAATCTTTTTCTTGTTGGCCTTGACACCCACAATGAACACAAGTTGTTGTTATTGTCTATCTCCTTCTTGTTTGACTCAATGGTCAGGGGAAACATGCTGTTGGCATAGTGGTTAAGTTTATCTTTCCTGGGGGTATTTTCCTTGCTTTTGGAGTCTTAGGCTGTCAGAAGTTGGGTGATATGCATATCTTATTTTTTTGGGTGGCTGCAAATGCCTTTGAGGATTGCCTTTTTGGTATTTAATATCTTTGCTTTGGTTTCGGTTTTGGGAGGAGCCGGGCCTTTCTTCTTCACCTTTAGTGTCATCTTCATAAAAGGCTCAATCCTATTCTTGAGAGTCTATTTTTTTACCCAGGAGCATCCAGACAAATGGCAGGCACCACTAGGGCCTGGGTCATTCTCACTGAGCAAAGTCAGTAGACTCAGCTGGGGCTCTGTTTGATATCTGCTTGCACGCTTGAATTTTATAGTTTGCTACTGTTGTGTATCTTCATGTTGGAACTGACCCATAGCTGATCCTCCAGTGAGTCTTTAGAGGCAGTTAATGACACAGGAGGAGATTGCTCATCTTTCTCTTGTGGAATAGCTGGTGGAATAGAAACATGTGCCTTCAGGATTGCAATACTAGGCCACTAGAGTTTTTTTAGTTTGCTATTGTTGTTGTTTGGAACAGTATGTCAACAGAGAACTGCCAGATGTTCAGGCTGGATTTAGAAGAAGTCATGGTACTAGGGATATTATAGCTAATGTTAGATGGATCTGGGCAGAAAGCAGAGAATACCAGAAGAATGTCTATCTATGCTTCATTGACTATGCAAAGGCTTTTGACTGTGTGGATCACAACAAGCAATGGCTGACTCTGAGAAGAATGGGAATCCCAGAACATTTGATT
>NW_006399854.1:2041859-2067849 GCF_000299155.1 Elephantulus edwardii | reverse complement strand
ACATACTTTGGGCATGTTGCAAGGAGGGACTGGTCCTTGGAGAGGGACATCACGTTTGGCAGAGTGGAGGGGCAGCGAAGGAGAGGAAGACCTTCGATGAGATGGATCGATTCTGTGAGTGGAGTGGTGGGAATGAATGTGTCTGAGGCAAGATTGGCACAGGATAGAACGGTGTTTAGGGCTCTTGTACATAGGGCCAATATGAGTCGGAGCAACTCTATGGCACATAACAACAATTGTTGTTTTTGTGAAACATCGATTACATGGGAGGAGATTGTCCATCATTCTGTGGAGCAGGTGGTGGATTCAAACTACGTTGTACCTTTGGGATTGTAGTGTAGCTTTTTGCCCCTTGGCCACCAGAGCTTATATTTGAGCACACAATATTTATATGCCATTTTGCTTTATTTGGGCAGGTGGGAGAGAGTGACTTGTACAGTGCTGCGTCCTTTGTAATTTGTGTGTGTGTGTATATGCTTGTTTATTCATAGTTAGCTTTTACATGTATAGTATTTGTCTGTCAGTTTACTGTACTGAGGACCTTGTTGACTGCTGTGATCTTGGAAGCTATGCCACTGGTATTTTAATACCAGCAGGTCACTAATAGTGGACAGATTTCAGCAGAGCTTCCAGATTAAGACAGAATAAGGATTGGCCATCCACCTTTGAAAATCCTATGAACAACAGAAAACCACTTCGGATATAGCACTAGAAGTAGAACCCCTAGAGTGGAAGATACTAAAAATATGAGAAGAAACAGCTTTAAACATCCCTTAATAATTAGAACAAGAAGATGTAAAATATGACTATAAGAAAATTAGAAGCTATCAAATATTAAATGAAACATATAAAGATTGATATTCCAGGCTGTACCTAGTTGCGATGGACTGTCATTGGCCATTTTGAATCAGATAATCATATGATCTGCTATTCTCGGAATGAAAAATTGAGAAATGAAATTGAAGTAGAGTTACATTCGCTGTTAGAAAGACCATTTCAAGATCTATCCTGAAGTACAACACTGTGATGGGATATTATTTATACACATACAAGGAAAACCTGTTAGACAATTATTCAAATATGCTTGCTGAAACCAAAGACAAAGATGAAGAACCTGAGGATTTCTACCAGCTTTCGGTAGTATGAAATTGATAGCACATGCAGTCAAGATTAATTATAAATTACCATTTATAATAATTGGTAACTGGAGTACAAAAGTCAGAAATAGAAGAAGAGGACTTGTACATGGGAATTACAGACTTGGTGACAGAAATGAGGCTGGAGATAGAATGAATATTGTATAATTAGTGATTTATTCATTGCAAACATCTTCTTTTTTTAAAAAAAGAACTAATAGTGACTATACACATGAACTTCACCTGATGGACTGTACAGGTATCAGATTGACTGCATTTTTGGAAAGAATCTTTGGAGAAGCTCAATATTAGAAAAACGAGACCAGAGGCTAATGGTGGAATAGACCATCAATTGCTTATGTGCAAGTTCTAATTGAAGCTGAAGAAAATGAAAACAAGATGAGAAGAACCAAAAATATCATCTAGAATCTATCCCCCTTGAATGAAAAAGCCATCTCAACAATAGATTTTAAAACAACTATGGCTGGCGTCTCCATAGCAGCTTCTCTTGGTGGCAGTCAGGCAAGGGAAGTTTCTGGGGTCTTTTACATTGTGTGTTACTGTCCTTTTTGGCCTTCAAAGGCTGCCCTGACCCCGAGAGTAAGGATAATTAAGGGGGGGTTCGAACCTGCGAGCCTGCTCCAGGCCCTAGCTTCAAATCCCACCAGGCCCTCAGGCCTGCGGCCCTCTGGCCTGCCCTTAATTGTTTTTGGTGAAACATTCTTCTCAGTCGTACAACCCTAGTATGTCTACTTGCTGTACAGAGGTAACTCTTGGTTGCTGTGAAGCTGAATACTGTTACCCATGGTGGACAGTGTTTGGTGGCGAAATGAGATGGCTTGGCATGGGACATTTTGAATCAGATGATCATATGATTTACTATGTCAGGGATGAAAAGGTAAGAAAAAATGGGGTTGGTTTCATAATTTAAAAAGTCATTACTAGATCTATCCTGAAATACAATGTGGTGAGCAACAGGATAATATCCATACACATACAAGGAAGTCCAGTGAATACCACTATCATTCACATATATGCACCAAAAACGAGGGCCAAAGAGGAGGAAATAGAAGATTTCTACCAACTTTTGCAGTCAGAAATTGATCAAACATGTAATCAAGATGCATTAATAGTAATGGGCGACTGGAACACAAAACTTGGGAATAGGGAAGAAGGATCAGTATCTGGAAAACACGGGCTCGGTGAGAGAAACGAGACTGGAAATAGAATGATAGAGTTCTGTACATTCAATGGTTTATTCGTTGCAAATACATTTTATAAGAAACATAAATGCAGACTATACACATGGATCTCACCTGATGGTATGCATAGGAATCAAATAGATTATATTTGTGGAAAGACTCGCTGGAGAAGCTCAATATCAACAGTGAAAACCAGGCCGGGTGCTGACTGTGGGACAGACCACCAACTACTCATATGAAGTTCAAGCTGAAGTTGAAGAAAATTAAATCAAGTCCATGAGAACCAAAATTTGACCTTCAGTCTATCCCACTCGAATTTCAAAACTATCTCAGGAACAGGATTGAGGCCTTAAGCGCCAATGAGCACAGACCAAATGAGCTCTGGGAGGATATCAAGAAAATCGTCCATGAAGAATGCAAAAGATTATTACAGGGGCTGATGAAGAAGAAAAGATGAAGATTGATGTCAGATGAGACTCTGAGTATTGCATTAGAGCTCCGAGAAGCCAAAGCTAAAGGAAGAAATCAAGAAATCAAAGAGCTGAACGGAAAATTTCAAAAGTCAGCTCGGGACGACAAAGCAAGATATTATAATGAAATGTTCAGAGAGCTGGAGTCAGAAAATCAGAAAGGGCCAGACTCACTCAGCGTTTCTTAAGCTGAAGGAGCTGAAAAGCAAATTCAAGCCATGGGTGGCAATACTTAAGGATACTTTGGGTAGAATGTTGAATAATCCAGGACGTATCAAAAGAAGATGGAAGGAGTACACAGAGTCACTGTATCAGAAGTAATTGACTGACACAGAGGAATTTCATGAAATAACATATGAGCAAGAGCCTATGGTGATGAAGGAGGAAGTTCATGTTGTTCTGAAGGAATTGGCAAAAAACAAAGCTCCAGGAGTTGATGGCATACCAATTGATTTATTTCAACAAACAGATGCTGCCCTGGATGTGCTCACTAGGTTGTGCCAGGAAATCTGGAGGACAGCCAGCTGGCCAACTGACTGGAAGAGATTGGTATTTGTTCCCATTCCAAAGAAAGGTGACCCAACAGAGTATGGAAATTATCAAACAATATCATTGATACCACATGCTAGCAAGATTCTGCTGAAAATGATCCAAAAATGTTTGGAACAATTTGTTAACAGAGAACTGCCATATGTGCAGGCTCTATTTAGAAGAGGTCGTGGTACTAGGGATATTATAGCTAATGTTAGATGGATCTTGGCAGAAAGCAGAGAATACCAGAAGAATGTCTATCTGTGCATCATTGACTATGCAAAGGCTTTTGACTGTGTGGATCACAACAAGCTATGGCTGACTCTGAGAAGAATGGGAATCCCAGAACATTTGAATGTACTAATGCGAAACCAATACTTAGACCAAGAGGCAGTCATCAAAACAGCAGGGAGACACTGGATGTTTCAAAATCAAGAAAGGGGTCTGTCAGTGATGTATTTTGTCTCCATACCTTTTCAATCTGTATGCAGAACAGATCATCCGAGACACTGGGCTGTCCGAGGAGGAATGTGGCATCAGGATTGGTGGAAGAATCATAAACAACGTGCATGACACAAACCCTGCTTGCTGAAACTGAGGAGGACTTGAAGTGCTTGCTGCAGAAGGTCAAGGACTGCGGTCTTCAATATGGATTGAAGCTCAACAACAAGAAAACAAAGATTCTCACCACTGCCCCATTTGTCAGCATCAATATGGATGGTGAAGAGATTGGGATAGTTAACAGTTTTAGTTTACTTGGTTCCACAGTCAACACTATTGGTAACAGCAGCCAGGAAATCAGGAGACGAATTGCACTGAGACAGTCAGCTGTGAGGGACCTCTCAAGAGTACTGAAGAGCAACGACATCAGGCTGGAGACTAAGGTGCACCTGATCCAGGCTATAGTCATTGCAATTACGTGCTATATATCAGAGAGTGAATAAGGGTGATAGAAAGAGAATTGATGCCTTTGAGCCGTGGTGCTGGAGAAGAGTGTTGGATATACCATGGACTGCAAGGAGAACAAACAGGTTTGTCCTGGAAAGGGTGAAGCCAGAATGTTCCTTGGAGTCAAGGATTCTGAAGCTTTGTCTGACATACTTTGGGCATGTTGCAAGGAGGGACTGGTCCTTGGAGAGGGACATCACATTTGGCAGAGTGGAGGGGCAGCGAAGGAGAGGAAGACCTTCGATGAGATGGATCGATTCTGTGAATGGAGTGGTGCGAATGAGTGTGTCTGAGGCGAGGCTGGCACAGGATAGAACGGCGTTTAGAGTTCTTGTATGAGTTGCAGGCGACTTGATGGCACATAACAAAAACAACCTCGATTAAAACAAGCTTGGAAGCAGGAGTGGCATCCTCTTCCACAATAGCTTGCCTCTGGAAACCCTCTGAACCTGGAGAAAGGAAGAAAGTTATATAAGAAGAATCCAGGACTTCACTCATAGGGTCGCTATGAGTCACCTGTGACTCAACAGCACTGAACAACAACAACATGAGATAACATCTCACCCCAGTAACAATAGCAAAATTCAACAGAACAGCAAACAACAAATGCTGGTAAGGTTGTTGAGAAATTGGAACACTTTTTCACTGTTGGTGGGACTGTAAAATGGTGTAACCACTTTGGAAGGCAGAATGGCTCTTTCTCAAAAAGTTGAAAATAGAAATACCATTTGACTCAGCAATTCCACTACTGGGAATATACCCCAAAGAGACCATAACTGATATCCAAGCAGATATATGCACACCCATATTTATCACGGCTTTGTTCACAATAGCAAAGAGTTGGAAACAACAAATGGGTAGAGAAGCTGTGGTATTTTCACACAATGGAATACTATGCTGCATTGAAAAACAAAGAACTCATGAAATATTATACAAAATGGGTGATCATGGAGGACATTATGCTGAGTGAAATATCTCAGTCACAAAAAGACAAATATTGCATAGTGCCACTGTTCTAAAACAGGACTGGCATGGGGGTTGGAGGGAAACTAAGAAAAGAGGGGATAAATAATGTACATGGCATTGAAACAGAGGAGTAGAAAAGGAATATATTATTATGTACTATTGGCATGACAAGAGGCTGGGGGGAGGGACTTTATAACAATGAAAGAACTTCTTTTCCAAAGAAAAATGTGAACTGGGGGGAGAGGGGGCAGAGAGAAAAATGTGCCCCAAGAATGAATGGAAATCCAAGTTCTTATAAACTTTTATTAAAATCTTAATTAAAAAAAAAACAAGAAAAAACCCCAATAGATTTTAATGTAGTTTTTGTTAAATTTTTACCTAGTAATTGTGATGTTTTTATTTAAAATATTGTTACTAAATTCATGTGTGTGAGAACTTTATAAATGCAATCAAAGGCTAGTGATTCTCAATTGGTAGTGATTTACCCACAGGAAATATTTGGTACTGTCTGGAGACATTTTTTAGTCACAGAGTAGAGGCGCTAGCAGCATTTGATGGATAGAGGCAAGATATGCTTCAGAATGAACAACCCACAGTGAATCCAACTGCCCTACAGCAGAGAATGATTTGTCCCAAGATGTTATGGATGCAGTTGAAAAACATTTACGCAAACATTTAAAATGTTTATTTATTCAAATATGTCTTTGTTTAAAATATAACTAGTAAACCCATGTTATCAATTACCTTGTCTATATTTTATTAACTTTTTTGTATTTTAAATCAACAGAAAAATAAAATTATTTATTAAAGTCCTTCAGTCAGTTTTAGAGAACAAAATACATAAATACTTTTGCCTCATGAAGCTTATATTCTAATGGGTAGAGAAGGGTCAGGAGATACAATAAACGCGTGATATGGAAGACCCTTAAAGAGATCAATACAGAGCCTTCAACAGTGGGCTTAAGTATGGAAGCAATTGTGAGGACAGCCAAGTACTGGGAAGTGTTTTCTTTTGTTGTAGGTATGGCCACTATGAGAGAACCAATCTGATGAACCCTAACAACAACAGGGGACTCTGGTGGCCTAATGGCAAGAAGCTTTTCAGCAATCCTGGAGGCACTCTTTCGAATCCACCAGTTGCTCTGCTGAGAAGGTTGGACAATCTCCTCCTGTGTGGTTAACTGCCTCTGAAATCCCGCTGGAGGATCAGCTATGTCTTGGATCCAACTCAGTGGTACACAAAAACAACAACAACATGTAAATGATATGATGATAAATGTCTTGGATACAAGCATAGTAGAGCAGAGGGATGAGTGCATGAATGAGCATATGCCAATTATATGTAGGAACTAGGGTATAAGCTAAGGTATAAGACTTCTTGCTGCCAGCAAGAACATGGTGGTGCATGCACACAGGTCTGTGTGTTGCTGCACAGAGGTAACTCGTGGTTGCTGTGATGCTGAACAACACTGTGACAAAGACGTGCCAATCGTAGTAATGGGTACCCATGGTGGACAGTTTTGGCTGGAGCTTCCTGACTAAAACAAGCCGGAAACAGGAGCAGCATCCACTTCCGAAATGGCTTGCCTCCGGAAACTATGTATGAACAGTGCTCAGGCCTTTCATTCATAGGGTCACTATGAGTCGTCTACAACTCGACGGCACCTAACAACAACAACAACAACAACAGGAAGGTATTAGAATAGAAAAAGCAGGTTGAATGTTTCTATCTGCAGATAACTTTATAATATACTGGGAAAAGCTAGAGAAGGCAACCAAATGCTGGGACCAGCAGGCCTGCTCCTCTTGATGTAAATGAAGCTTTACCGGCACTCAGCCACACCTTAGTGTGAATAACCTGTGGCTGTTTTCATACTGGTCACAAAGCCTCCAGAGCCTCAAATATTTAATATCAGTCCTTTTACAAAAGAGGCCCGCCAACTATTGCCCTAGGAGATAGATGATAAAATGAACTTAAATAGGAAGCAAATTTAGAAAAATAGAAGAACATAAAATTGACATGCAAAAATTATATTCACATACACAAATAACAATCAGCTCGAAGTTATAACAAATAATAAAAAATGCCATTT
Organism: Elephantulus edwardii; assembly: GCF_000299155.1. Lineage (NCBI taxonomy): Eukaryota > Metazoa > Chordata > Mammalia > Macroscelidea > Macroscelididae > Elephantulus > Elephantulus edwardii. Next base: position 2,060,503 of record NW_006399854.1, on the reverse strand, counting down.
AATAACAGCAGCACCAAATTTAGGAAGGAATGAATGAGGAATGTTAAAAACCTACATAAAAGAAAACTATATAACACTCTTTAAAGGCAGAAAGGACCTGAAAAATGCAGAGACACCTTTTGTTCTTGGTTAGGATGTCTCTACACCAAGTCATAAGTTAACTTATAAATCTAATGAGATCTCAATAAAAATTCCAATGAGCTTTTTTATAGAGCTAGACAAGTTGATTGTAAGGTCCATATGGAAAACTAAACATACAAAAATATCTAGGAAAACATTGAAAAGCAAAAGCTCATCAGATATTAAAACATACAATAAAGCCTCTATAATTACAACAATATGGTACTGGCATGTAAATCGGTCAATGGAATAAAATAGAAAATCCCAAAATAGATTCTATGACACATATTATAAAGAAACATCTCAAATTGAGATAAAAATAGGGTGTTATTTTTTAAATAAACTAGGTTGAGACAACCCAGTAATCAGTTGGAAAAATGAACATTAAATCCATTCCACACACCTTACATATGTTGGTTACAGATCTAGATGTAAAAAAAAAACAACAAAAAAATTATCTAAAAACAAGGGGCAAAGATGGGTTTTGTTTTTAACCTTTGAATAGGGAAACATTTTCTAAGTACATCTGAAAACTCAGAAGGAATTTAAAACTGATTAAATGGACATCTAAAACTGATTAAATACACAAAAGTATCAACATTTTTGCATGTAAAAATACTTTAAGCAAGGTTTCACACACACTTACACATGAGTAATTTAATATCCCATTTACAGTTCATCTTAGAATTTAGAACAATAGAATGAAAACTCTGTGGTAAAAATGTGCAACAGACATCACAGAGGAAGGTATTTGAATGGCCAACAAACACATGAAGAAATGTTCATAATCACTGGCAATAAGAGAGATGCAAATCAAAACCACAATGAGGTATCATCTCACGCCAGTAACAGTGGCAAAGTTTAACAGGACAGCACATGATAAATGTTGGAGAGGATGTGGTGAGAAAGGAACTCTTAAACATTGTTGGTGGGATTGTAAAATGATATAACCTCTCTAGAAGGCAGTTTGGTGCTTCCTCAAAAAGCTGACCATAGAAATTCTGTGTGACCCAGCTATTCTACTGGTTGGACTATACACTGAGAAAATGAGAACTGAGGCACAAATGGAGACTTGTACACCAATGTTCATAACAGCGTTATTCACTATCACAAGAATATGGAAACAGCCCAGATGTCCAATCATAATCAAATGGATTGAGAAATTATGGTACATTCATATAATGGAATACTACACAACACACAGGAACAATCATTTTGTTAATTGTCACCTAACTTGGGAGGGACTCAAGAACATTATACTGAGTGAACTAACTCAATCCCACAAGGACAAATATACAACTGTTATTATAGAATGAATATGATGATCCAAGGAGCGGGGGTGCAGAGGGATGAGGATGGACTGGGGGAGGTATTAATCATGGGGTTGTACAATTTGATGAGTGGGAGGGTGAGGGAAATTGAATGAATCTTATCTGAAAAGACAATGTATTCCAATTTTGTAAATAAACTAGTATGATAATTAAGAAAAAATTTAATAAGTTTATTTTAAAAGATGTAACTATTACTCTAAACATATGAAAAAATGTTAAAACCAAACCAAGCACTGCAGTGAAGTAAGTTCCAACACAAGGAGACCCTCCATTGGGTTTTTGATGCAGTAAATTTTATAGGACAAAATGGCCTATGTTTCTCCTTCAGAATTCATGTTGGTGGATTCTAAGTGCTTACTATCCAGTTAGCAGCACAACGTGTAATGCATTATGTCACCAGGGCTTCTTTGTAAGAGATACGCAAATTAGAATTACGATGAAATATGTCTCATCCATCAGCCTGACAAGTATTCAGAAAGTTGGAAAGACGTTAAGTAAATAGCTCAACCCAAAGGCACATGATTAGAATACACCAGCGGGAGTGTCCTGGAGGAAGATGGGCAGTCTTTTCCTGTACTATTTACTGCCTCTGAAAACCTTATAAAAACTCAGCTGTGAATCAATTCCAACTCAAGAATATATAACAACATTAAAAACAACAGCACATATTCCTAGTGGGAATGCAAAATGGTACCACTGTTATGAAAGGATCCTAACAATATTTTAAAAAACCAATTTATTAGTTTATTCGTTGACTTCGTAATACCATTTCAAAAGCTTATTAAGAAGCTAAAGGAACACTATCAAGTATGTCCACACGGAGTTATTCATGGCAAGATTATGTGCATATATGATTGGTTGAATGAGATACGACACCTATGCACCATGTACTTCCCGAGATTTTGAGTAGTTTAGTGATTCACATCATGAAGGACTACACAGCTACCAAAAAACGGATAGAAATTGAGATGAGGTGATTTACAATAGATACTAAGTGTAATAGGCACACTTCAAAACAACATATATCTGTGTGGAAAAAAAAGATATCTGCTTATCATTAAAAAGGAACAGAGGAAAGATAAAACAAAATATTTTGCAGTTGACTTCAACAAGGCAAGAAGTGGGTGAGGAGAATGATGGAAGAAGAGAACACGCCTCTGAGCAAAACAACAACAACAACAACAAAAACAAAACACAATATTTTTGTGTATTTTTACTTTAAAAATATAAATATCCTATATTTTTAAAACAAAATCAATTAGGATGACTTAAGAAGGAGGCTGTAGAGTCAGATTCAGAAAAGGAAATGTGATTGATGATGGAACCAGATTTAGATAAACTGCTTGCTTGAAAGTGGAAATTAAAGAACTCAAGCTTCCCTATTCACCATTTTTTGTGTTTTTTTAACAATAACATTTCTTGTGTATTATTTGACAGAAGTTTCTTTTTTGCCAGCTTAGATTCTCAGCTAGAATACGGTGTAAGTAATGTGCCTTTCTTAGATGTCATATCCAGAAGCACTTGCTCTTCTTCTGTCCTTCATTGGTGATGCAAACCTTGATCACTCTGTCAAGGCTTTGTCCAATTGCTTTCTATATAATTATAGGGTTTCGGTCTCTCTTTAAATTAATCATCACCTCATTATTATTCAGCTCCTTTAATTATTCATGCCCGAATCACTTTTAATATCAGGGCTGTAAAATGATTTTTCAGTTACGACATTCCTTCCACATTTGCTTGTTGGTATTTAGCATTCTGATATAAGCAAAAGGGAGTTCTGGTGGTCTAGTGGTTAAAAGGAGTTCTGTAATTCACCAGCTGCACTGTGGGAGAAGGATGGACGATCTCCTTCTGTGTGATTTGTCGTTGTTGTGTACCATCAAGTCTGAAACCCATACCTGAGCCTCCGGCAGGTTTTCAGAGGCAGTTAATTGCTTCCAGGGCATTTTACAGCCTTTAAAACCCTGCTGGAGGGTCAGCTATGGGTTGCTTTTGATTCAATGGTATATAACAACAACATTTATATCAGTAACACTTCCCCATTTTGCCAATTAGTTAATTTATTTATACATAATCAGTGTACATTTAGGACTTGCAGTTAATTACTTTGGTACGTAAATGGTTCCAGATTTGACCAGAGGGAACCTTATCAAGCTGACATGTGTCCTTATGATATGGCCTCATTTTCAAAACAAGCAGTTCCTAACTTTTTGTCACAGTTAAAGTTTATGAGATTACTTTATCTCTCCTGCAGGTTTTATTGACTACGAAAAGGCATTTTACTGTGTAAATGGATACAAACTATGCGGTGAAAGTGGGAAGAATGGGATTTCCAGGATATATAATTGTTCTTCTGTGGAACCTGTACATAATCAAGAACAATCGTTTGAACAGAACAAGGGAACACTGCATGATCAGGGTTGGATCCTTTCCTCATATCTGTTAGTTCTGTATGCCGAACAAATAATCTGAGAAACTGGACTACAGAACAAAGAATGTGGCTTCCTTAGGATTGAAGAAAAACTCACTAATAACCAGCAGTATGCAGGTGACATGACCTTATTTGCAAAAAAATGAAGACTTGAAGCACTTGTTGAGAAAGACAAAAAGCTATAGGGCCTGTTCTGACAATCCAGGATAATTTTCCTACATCAAGGTCCTTAGCTTAATCACATCAGCAAAGTTAGTCCCCTTTGCCATGTAAGATAATATAGTCACAGATCATATGGATTAGGACATGGATATTTTTACTCAAAAGTGAAACTCAAAGGCCATTGAGCCAATTCTGACTCAAAGCAACCCTCTGCTGGATTTCTGAGCCTGCAAACCACAATGGGAGAAGACTGTTTATTTTTCTACTTCAGAGCTGCTAGTGGATTTGAGCCTCCAGAGATGTGAAGTCATTGAGTTAGCAGTGCAGCTTGCTATGGACCACGCCATCAGAACCTCTTTTGGAGCCTATTAATAATTTGCTACCACAGGACTACTCCTCAAAAATGTCAGTACCGTAAGAGATAAAGAAAGAGTTCAGAGGCTAAAGAGATAAAACAACTAAATGCAGTATTTGTTCCTTTTCTGGATGGAGAGACAATGCTAGGAAAAATATTCATTACCTTTTGAAATTGGACAGTGGAGAATAGTATTGCTTTAATATAAATTTATGAAGTTCATAAATGTATTCTTAGGACATACACATTGGAATATACATCAAGGGCCATGATATAAAGTATTCATACATGATTCAGGGGAAAAATTGTACAGATACATACATACAAAGAAAAAGAGCAAGAGTACAAATGATAAAGCAGATACAGTAAGAAATTAATAAGAAATGAATCAGAAAAAGGGGAGACACAGGGCATTCTTTACACACACACACACATATTTTTTTTTTTTAGTTTTTCAACTTGATGCCTTTGAGCTTTGGTGGGGGAGAAGAGTGTTGAATATACCATGGACTGCTAGGAGAACAAACAAGTTCATCCTGGAGAGGGTGAAGCCAGGCTGCTTCTTGGAGGCAAGGATTCTGAAGCTTCATCTGACATACTTTGGACAGGTTGCAAGGTGGGACAAGTCCTTGGAGAGGGACATTATGCTTGGGAGTGTGGAGGGACAGTGTGGAGAGGAAGACCCTCGATGAGATGGATTGATTCCATCACTGGGGTAATGGGAATAGACGTGTCGGAGTCAATAAGATTGGCAGGGGTTTAGGGCTGTTGTGCATAGGGTCGCTATGAGTTGCAAATGACTTGACGGCACATAACAACAACAATAACAAGTTTAAAATTATCTCTCAGTATTTTCTATCCTGCCTGCTCTGTGGTGCAAACTCTCTGACTCACAAGCCCTGATGTCATCCATCTAGAGGTCTGATCCAAGGAAGGGGGCATCAGCCCTTGATCTTTCTGTACTTTCTCTTCCTGAGGCCAACTGTCCAGCTGTTGCTTAGTTATGAGATTCTGAAATAGATCTTAGGGTTAAGGAGAGTGAAATCAGTTGATCGGTGACTTTCACCCATTTCCTGTAGCCCTCTGTACTGGTGAAATACAGAGTAAGCCTTTAATAGTTGAGGACAGTTGCCATGTCTCCTTAATAATTGATTTCCCAGGCTCATCGTTTCCTTGTCAGAGGATCCTGGTAAAGCAATTTCTATTCCCCCTCAGCAGACAGACCCCCATCTCCTGATGCACTTTCCTCTGTTAGTGTTGCCCTTAAATTTCAGCATCTAAAAGAATGCCTCCCTCTATGTGGTTCCTCCCCTGCAGTGCAGGGAGAGCCCTTCCATTGAGCTTGATTTCTTCCTTCCTCTTCCTACCACGCTCTTCAGAGGTCACCACAAGGGTCTCCCAGGGAAAGCTGTGTTAATGGTGTACAGCGATTTTATGACTAAGTCAATCCATGTGGTCTTGGGGTGGCCTAGATGGGGTCCTAGGATCAGTGCTACCACTGTTACTTGGTAAAAGAAAAAGAAACCCTAGAAAGAGTCTTCTCACCACTAATACATACTGTGCACTAAGCAATTGCCCTTCCAACTTTCCCCTTCCCAAACAGTAGGGCAAGAGGCCCAGTTTCTTGGCTGGGGCCAATAAACACTGCAATCAGGATAGTTTGTTTAATTCTAGTTTGTAAGTTGGCTGTGGTGAATTCCCATCACCCGGAGACTGGGAGGCAGGGCTGCATTGCACTGCAGGGGGAAGCCTTAGAACCGCTCTGGCCATAAAAGGAAGAACAGCCATTTGGGAGGCTAGTCCAGGGTCACATCTTGTGTTTTCTGGCAACTGAGACCATCTTGGAATTTGGAGTCCTTAGGCTCTCAGATGCTGTTTAGAAATTGGTGCAAAGGAACAGAATAGGCAGATGGGAAACACCGTGGGGTGTACTTTGATGACTCTAAGTAGTGTCAGAATTGGTCAGTGTCGCTTGACTACATTCCAATGAGAGAAAATCAGTGCCATTTGCCCCAGAGGCGTGCTTTCTCCACTGTATGTGGCACAAGTTCCTTTCTCTGTTGATTAAGTCCTTTAAAGGTCTCTGTGACCCAATGCCTAGACTAATCACTGGGTTCCTGCAGACACTGGAAGGCCACCCTTCATTAGCATGAACTCACCAGCTATAAAACCATCCGTCACCAAACAGCTGCTGTTTCTCACTGTCAAATAAATTACATTCGAAGTAACAGAAGACTGATGTTCGCACAAGGTACTTTAAGAGGCTCCCTCATAATGAGGCCTTTTTCACTATGGTTTAACTAACGAATCTGGTTCAGAGGGAGGAAAGGAGGCACTCTCCCTGAGCACCTCTGGCTCAATTGTAGATATGTCTTGAAAAACTAATGGGGGCTGCCTAAGGAGTAACCAGCTCATGACTGATCATTTACAGGTGCCCTCTCTCTCCTAAAGAATTCAAGAGTGGATAACAATGTTATGCAGTCCAAGAGTCAATCGGAAGATTTTAGAGCCTTTTCTGAAGTCTTGGAGGATGGAATCAGAATAGAAGTTCAAGAAAAGCTAAGAAGTTGCTCCTTTGGACTGGTTTTTGGGAGATAACACCAAGATGTTTAATTAGGTAACTGGGTGCTGTTGAGTTGATCACCACTGAGTGTGTGTCAGAGTAGAATCATGTTCCACAGAGCTTTCAATGACTGATTTTTCAGTAGATCACCAAGTCTTTCTTATGAGGTACCTGTGCAGTTGGATGTCATTGAGTCAACTATCATTCATAAAGACCCTATGAACCACAGATTAGAACCTTGCTTTATCCTGTGCCATTCTCATAATGTCTGCCATGTGCAAGCCCATTGTGTCACTGTCAATCCATTTCATTGAGGGTCTTCCTGTTTTGCTGATCCTCAACCTTTCCTGAATGACTCCCCCGCTCCCTGCCAAGGAATGGTCCTTTCTGAAAATATGCTCAAAGTACATGAGATGAAATCTCATCATCCTCTGTTGTTGTAATGTGCCATCAAGCCACTTGAGACTTATGGTGACACTAGGTATTCTGTATATATGTACATGGCTCTGAACCCTGCCCTATCACTCAAGACAATAGCATTGTCTCTCACATACTTAGTCTCCTTACCCGTTACTGAGTCAATCCATCTCATCTAAGGTCGTCTTCTCCTGTGCTGTGCCTACACCCTTCCAAGTATGATATCCTTTTCCAAGGACTCGTCTCTCCTGGTCTCATTCCCAAAGTATGTGACATGGAGCTTCAAAATACTTGCCTCTAAGGAACAACTTGATATCACCCTCTTTAGGACAGACCTGTTTGTTCTCTTGGCATTTCATGGTACACTAAACACTCTTCTCCAGAACATTTCAAAGGCATAGATTCTTCTGTCATCCTTAGTCATTGTCCAGCTCTCAGATGCATAGCAAAGCAATTGTGAAGATCATGGTGTGTGTTAGGTGTGCCTTGGACTCTAGACTGACACCACCCTATAGGTAGACTTTTGGTTGTTGTTAGGTGCCATTGAGTTGACTCCAACTCATAGTAACACTGTGAACAACAGATCAAGTTAAAGAAATCAAGAGCATGGAAGCTACCAAAGGAATTTAGCTAAGGGCAGTGTACAGTGTACATAAGGTGATGATGTGCTGTTTTGTCGATCTTTACTCTTAGTAACCCCACTGACAGAACAAACTTGTCCTACTGGATTGCATAGTGATGCATAGTGACTTATGTGTTGGGTTGCTAACAACAACAAAAAAATAAAAATGCTGGAGCTTTCAATCCACTTGCTGTTCCACCAGTGGGAGCAGACTCCTCCAGTAAAGATTTACAGCCTTGTAAAACCAATGGAGGGTTGTCATCAGTAGGAGTCAACTTAATAAGTTGGTTTTGTTTTAAAAAATTTTCTGGGTGATCGATCACTTACTCTTTTCTCCTGTGGAGCCACTGGGTGGGTTTGGACCACTGAGCTTTCAGTTAGGGTTAGCAGCTGAGTGTTTAACCATTGCACCACCAGAACTCTCTGTGTAAAACAGTACCAGGAACCAAACACCTAACCTATTGCTGTCACACACAGTGTGACTCACAGTGACTCTGGAAGACAGGATTGCTCATAGAATTCCCAAGGCTATAAGTTTATACCCAGCTGATGTATCCAGACTGTCTTCCAGTTGGCTAAGTGCTTAACTACTGTGCCACGGTAATTGTTATGTGCCACTGAGTAAATTTGACTCATAACTGACTCTCCAGGGCGTTTTCAAAGGCTTTAAATGGCATGGGAAGAAATGCCCCATCTTGACCCCAAGGAGCAGCTGGTGGAATCAAACTGCCTGCTTTTGGGTTGGTAGTGTAACTCCTCACCCACTAGGTCAAGCAGAGCTCCTGCGCCGTGGTTGGATGGATGGCTTAGTCTGTAGGGAAGTTTCTTGGCCAGTCACGCAGAATCTTCTTTCTGAGCAGCTGAGAGGTACCTTTGTCCCATCTCTTCCCTGAGACCGAGTCACTGCTCTGCATCATAATCACTCCTTCTTAAGGCCCTCTCTGGCCCCAGGAATAAAAATGGCCGCCTAAACGTGATTGTTGTTAGGTGATGTAAAGTGTGACTTATAGTGACCTTATGAACAAATGATCTGAACACTGTCCTATCCCATGCCATCCTCACAGTCTCTGACACACTCAAGCCCATAGCCTCAGTCACAGTGTCAACACATCTGGTTGAGGGGCTTCTTCCTTTTCACTTCCCCTCCACCTTTCTAAGTATGATATGATACCCCTCTCCAAAAAAGAACCATCACCTCTCCTAGCAACATGCCCAAAGTACGTGAGATGAGTCTTCATCATTTTTGCTTCTAAGGAGCACTCTGGCTGCACCTTCTCCAAGACATATTAGTTTATTCTTTGGCAGTCCATAATATATTCAACACTCATCTCCACCACCACAGTTCAAAGGCATCAATTTTTCTTTTGTCATCCTTAGTCACTATCCAGCCCTCAGATGCATAGTGACTGACAAGATCATTTGATGCACCTTTGTCCTCATATTGACATCATTACACCTCACTAATTTGGAGAGGTCCCTAACTGCAGACTTGCCCAATGCAAAAGGGTTCCTGATCTCCTGACTGCTGGTACAAACTAAGATGTTTCAATCTCTTCTCCATCTATCATGATGTTACCTATTGTTCCAGTGGTGAGGATTTTTGTTTTCTTGATGTTGAAATGCAATCTATGTTGAAGACTGCAGTATTTAAGCTTCTATAGCAAATGCTTCAAACCCTCCTGACACACAGCAAGCAAAGTTGCGTCATCTGTGTAACGAAGGTTATTGATGGTTAACATGACTAGCCTTAAGGAAGTATTTCTATCCTAGGAGCAGGGTGGTGGAACATATAGGCAGGGATGGGCATGAGGACACTATACAAAAGATACTCACATATGAGGGATTGATGATTCTTTGGCTATAGAATTATCCCCATAATGTCATGAGGGGCATGAAAAGAAAGGAAGAACAGTAATGAAAATCAGAAATTCTGTTCCTTCTGTTCTGTCTTCCAAAGAACTCAAAGGCAGAGAAGTAGAGAGAATGCTTTATTCACATAAAAAGGGGAAATCATACCCAAAATCACTACTTAGAATCTGTCTTTTCCATGAAAAACCAAATCATATTCAAGGTTTAATAAAAAGAAAGACCTTTGTCTGAAAACCCTGGTGTGCAACCCTGTGCTAGTGTTGTTTGTTTGATACCATGGAAACGCAGTTTATTGGAGCAGACAAAAGCATGTCAGGGGAGAAACCAAAGGGCAGGTCTGATATTTCCTACAAGATGGACGAAGAAGAATTTTGATTGGTCTCAGCTATGGAAAACAATGAAATCCCTATAAATATGAAATGTTTTCCCCAGGTGTTCTAAACTTTATCCAAGATTTTATCTTTTAATTACAGATGCAGCAGGTTCGTAGATACGTAGAATTGATGTTAGGAGTTCCTAGGTTGGTGCAAAGGTGAATGTACTCCGTTGCTAACAGAAAGGTCCATGTGAGGCCCCTTGGAAGCAAGAAAGGCCTCATGATCTTCTGAAAACTCAGCTCTCAGAAACTCCATGACACACAGTTCTACTTGGACACACATGGGGTGGCCCCGAGTGAGAATCAACTCCATGCTAACTGGTTTTTAGAAATCATTTAATAGGGAGAGTGTGAGTGGCATATAGAAACTCAGTACAGTGCTGGGATCACATGAGCGTGTGGCTCGTGACAATCACAGAGGCAGCCCCAGAAGCTTGAGGGGGAGCCTTAAAAATCTCTCCACATACAGACCAATGTTTCTGAAAGCTCCTTCCTATTTATGGATATTGATAATTTCAAATAGCTGTTAAACCTGGGAAGTTTTTAATTTATATTTTTCTACTTGATAGGAAAGACACAACTGATTTTTATTTATTTTTTTTTAAATAATCACAGAAAGCTCTCCTTTCCAGAATTCAGCTTTTTGAGTTATTGGTTACAAACTAGTGAAGATCACCCTCTTTGCCTGTTTACACACATTCGTTAACAGAAGTGGGCAACATCCTCAGGAACTCTCATAATCTCACTTTCCTTAAAAAAAGCGCATTTTCACTGAGGATTTCGTGGAGAAAATTGGACACAAAAGTATGAGTTGAAAGTTCCATGGTTTCTTGTTGCCAGTACACTAAAGCAAGCCAAGGGTGAAGAACTCAGGGGACACTGTCTACAGGGAGTTGCACTGCGAGCCCAAAGGGGACGCCTCCCTGGCAGGTAGACTCCACCATCGGGAGAAAGATGGGCGATCTCCTGTCATCCAGTTTCCAGGCTTGGAAAACCCACTGGAGTTGGAGGGCCAGCTGAGTTAGTTGCATCTCAGTGACAATGAGGTTTTCGTTTTGTTTTTAGTAACCAAAGGCATAGGTCGTTCTGTAAACAATTTCAGACTAAAATGTGCCATTCTCAAAAATCAAACACTATGGTGGTTCCAAATCCCAGTGGTCCTCCTCAACTGGGTTTCCGAGACTGTAGAGTACAATGGGAGGAGGCTGCCCCGCTTCCTCTTGAGGAGTAGCTGGGAGGTTAAAACCACCATCTGGTGGCTCAGTGATAAGAAACTGCACTGCCAATGCAAAGGTACATGGTTTGAGTCCACCAGCTGCTCCAAGCAAGAAAGATGGGCGGTCTCCTCCTTTGCAATTTACTGCCTCTGGAAACCCTCTGGAGGGTCAGCTATGGGTCAGTTCTGACTCGAAGGCACACATCACCACCATTTGCTTAATAGTGCAATGTGTTCCATACTACACTACTAAGAATCCTCAAACTATCTGTTTTAGTTAGGTGCGGTCGAGTACAACTCCTAACGACCTTATGAACAGTAGATCTGATTTAACAGTACATCAAAGTTAAGAGAACAAATTCTCACCATCGGATTGTTAAGCCTCATGATAGATATGTACCCTTAGGCAATGTCATATTTGCTTTGTGGAATGGAATACAAAATTCATCTATAATGAAGAAGGATCACTCCCATATGATTGGTAAGTGCAGAAGATACGGTAGCCTTTGGATCGCATGTAGTCTCCAAGGACGAAATAGAAAACAAGGTGATCTGCAGTTACAAGATTCGCCCAGTTACAAAGAACATTCTACCAAGAGTCTTTTCTAAAGATCGGAAATATAGTATCATACGGAATGCTTGGATGCTCATTCAACTCAGATGGTTTCTTTCCATTGGGCTGAAGTGATGTGAGGTTTAGGGAAAGTCTTCAACTATTAGAGGATGTTTATAAAACACTTTGCTGGTTCTGAACAGGTGGTATTGTCCATATTGATCCAAGTTTATTTTTAATTAAAAAAGAAATGTTTCAAAATGAAAGTGGCTTTGATTCCAGAGGGTAGAGGCTTTCTGTGACCCAGTTGAACAGTATTACCGGTAGCCCACATACATAAACCAAGTATAAAAATTGGTAGCATATGGTATATACCCTGTGGACATACTGAATAATGTCATAACTGAAAGCTCTAAGTTTCTAAGCCTAGTATGTATACATTAAAAATGATGGATCAGTTTCTGATTTAGTAACCAATTTGTAATATTTAGTCTAATGGTGAAGAGTAAAAAAAAAAGTTGGAGAGTGCTGCTTTAATCATCAAAACCACGTATGTACACCCAATGAACTCATCTCTTTATTGCATATTGCTATTAAAAAATGTACAGTCTCGTAACACATACAACATCTTTTTCTCAGCACTTTAACAACAGTCTTGCACCTAAAGACTAAGTGGTTCCAACTACTAAGCTAATAAGATACAAGACATATAATTAAGTTTACAAATTAGAATGCTTTTTCTTTTTGGCATTAATTTAGAACAAACAAACAAAAAATACACACCCAAGAGAGAAAAGTGGCTACTTACACCAGCACCGATCTAAGAAGTAGTTTTGTTTTTAGTTTTTCAACAATGGCACATGGAATGACCTGCACACAGCTTTAGGGGCTAGAAACCAAAATGAGAAATGGCAAAGGCGGCCTACCAGGTCGGCCATTTCCAAAGGAGGGCACAAGGGACACACTTAGCAAACCTGCTCCTTTCTGGAGACTCTTCCTCCACTTGTCTATTCCTTAAACTGTAAAACAAAGCCATTTTCAAAATACAGTTCCAAAATTGAGCCAGATTAATATTTTTCTTGCTATAAAAAGAAAATATATATAGAGGCACTTAGTTAAGGAATAGACAAAACCATCAGCATATACCATTCCTTCTCATCATCTCCAATTCGGTTTGATTTTTTTGGTTTTTTTTTCCCCACTAAAGTCTCCACCTGCATCCTTAAACAGAGTGTATTTGCAGACCTTGGAAAACAGGAGTTGGAGAGCTCAGCCTCTCCTTTGTATTTACAGCCATTTTCTTTGTTAGAGTCATTTATTCTGACATAATGTGTAGAAGGTTGCTAACTTTGCAATGAGGAAAAAAATGTAAACCCAAAGCTCTTGACAACCCTTAGGGTTTCACAGCTTTCACAGAGCACAGATACCTTGCCATCTGTGCTAAGCATTACAGTTTAAACAACTGACTTTAAAATAGCATTATTCCTGTACAGCAAGCACACTGGTATTCTAGTCATCCCTAATGTCCCTAATGGAGGGTAAGCTCCTCGGGGGCCGGGACTCTGTCTTAGTTACTATTGTAGTCCTACTAAGCCTGGCACATAGTAGTTGTTCAATAAATACTTGTTAATTGACTGGGGGAAAAAAAGAACTCAATGTTAGTGAGCAAATAATGTAGTGCAACAGGACAAACTACTCTCTCCACAGGAAACCCAACCACAATAGGATCGATGGAAAGAAAGAGAGACCCTCGGATCCCCTCCCCTACTACAAATAAATAAAGAAAAAAAAAAAAAGGAAGGGGAAAAGAAAAAAGAAAAAGTAACAGTCCTCTTTATATATCATATAATTTAAGGATATTAATAGTTGGTAGGTTAATGGTAAGCATCTATATTTTATTTCTAATGTTCATTGTTTTTATTTATTTCTCCCTGAGAGCTTTATTTATTTATTTATTTATTTTTTTGGACTGAAATATTACAGGTAGCTTTATTGACACACAATTTAAAATGACAACATATAAACAGCAAACCACTTCAAATGTACATAGAGAAAAGTAGATCTTGGCATTTCTGAGAGTGTTTTGAATGCTTTGTGCATTCACTAAGTGTCCTTCAGTTTAGGTCCATTATTTACAGAAGATGCAGTTTGACCTACAGAAACATAAAAAAGATATAAAGGAAAAAAACACAAAACAACCCCTCCCTTAAAAAAGAAAGAAACCCCCTTTCTTGTATATTCTTTCTCCCTTAAGAGAATCCCTCCTTTTAAGTCTTGGGTGGGAAATTTCATTTTAAAAGTTGATCTATCTATGTTGTTAGAACAAGCACATTCTGGCAATCTTGTTCTTGAAGAGGTGCATGGATTACATTTAGATAAATAAAGTTCTTTCCAAAAGCAATTTAAAGAAATCAAGAGCACTTGGCAGAGACCTCAGTGAGATTAGGGGGGGAAAAATGATGTTCAAGTTTTAAATATATAAAAAATTCTGACTGACATTCTACATAATTCAGATTGTGTGCAAGATGTTCTTAATAAACATTTACAGACTATATCCCCACACCAATGTCAGACATTCTTAGCTGATATTATCAGTTACTGATGTGACATCACCTTGTTAATTATCAAAACCCATTTCAAATCTATATTTTTCCAGTATCAGTTTCATCAATGAAAATAGTTTCAAAGTATATCAAGCTTGGAAATGGTAAAATATTTCACAAGCCTTTTTCTTTCTTTGCTTTTGTTTTACATTTTTCTCTAGGGAATGTCTCTGTCATCTCTTTCAGGAGATAGTATTGTGCTTCTGAACAGTCATGGTGTTCAGGGAAAGAAAATGAATATGAATATCACACTCAATATGAATGCATACAAAGGGTTTCTGAGCACATACATTAACAGATTTTTTTTGTCTTTAACCATACATATAGGTCTCCAGACAACACTCAGACTTCTATATACATTTTATACATACATACAGAACACACACACATGTATTCACTCACAGATGGAAGAAGAAATTGCCACTGTTTGAATTGCAAGGCAGTGTAATGGAACATTCTAGTCACTTCAAAGGACTGCTAATGAGCTTTCTAAAAAAAGTGTTCAAGGAAAATTAGAAATTAAGTTTTGTAACTGGTCTTTCCCGGTTGCTGTCCGTCATCTGGTTGGTGATCCGTTTGCGATTCCGTTTCAGCTTAGAAAGGTCTTTGTCAAAGACTTCTCCTGAGCGCAAAGCAGAGACCAGGTCATCAAACTCTCCACTTTCTTCACTATTTTCTTTCGCTTTTCTCATTTTACGTTCCTTTTCTCGTTGTTCTTTGAGCTGCAAATAAAGCAAATGGGCCAAATGGATCTCAGATTCTGAAGTTTCTAAATATTTCATTTTGGTTTTGGTTGAGTTGAATGTTCTAACAACATGCTAGTCATGTCAAGCTGTCTTCACGTATAGCTGTTAACTACCTCAGATGGCACAGGGGGACAAGTGGGCCATGAGCTCTCATGGACAGAAATATAGAAGCTGAGAATAATGGAAATAAAGCTAGTTGGTGAGTAGGCCTACACCATCTGCATATATTAAATAGACCCAAAGGGTGATTTCTTTGAGAAAACAGACAGAGCAAACAAAACGATTATCAGGCCACTCTCCTTACCTCAAAGGCTCACTCAGTCTGTAGTTACTGTGGATGCTTAAAAGCAGACCACACACAAAACAAAACAAAAAATCCCCCTCATTGCCACTGAGTCAGATGTGATGCATAGCTGATCCTCTAGTAGGTTTCCTGAGGCTATAAATTGCCCAGGAGACTGCCCATCTTTCTCCTGCGGAGTTTCTGGTGAATTTGCTCTGGGAGAGACCTGCTTCCTCTGGATTAGCCGTGCGGCTCCCAAAGACTATGCCACCAGTCACACAAGAGTTGTTATTTACAGTTAAGTAAAATGAAAGAAAATGCTGATATTTCCAAAAAAGCATGGGAGAAGGGGAAGGGCACTCTTTTGGGTTATACCCCTACCAGCATTATCTTCTATATACATATTTGTTTTTTGAAAAGTGACTTCACACAATTACATTTTCAAATTTTATGAATAAGTATTCTTAGAAGATATGACTTTGAAAGAATGTATAAATAACCCACTATGTAGTTGTTACATCATTTATAACTAATACCATATTTGTAAATATTTTGGCTTGTTTCAGTTATTTTACAGAAAGAAGCTCTGAATCTTCTTGTTGTTGATTGCCTTTGAGTCGAGCATGACTCATAGCAATTCTATGAACAAAAGGCCTAACGTCCCTCTACAACTATCGACATTTATTAAAGTTCATGAGTTTCTGGAGGCATGTTATTTAGCAAGTGGATGCCACCCCTGCTTCCAAATCTGTCATAGTATATTATTGTTGTTACGTGGAATGTTACCCTATTTAAATTTTTGTGTAGCTTTATTAATACCTTAGAATCATTTCTATAAAATGAGATTCCAGATCACAAGATAGGTATGTACTTTTTAAAGCTTTAAAATATACTGTCAAATAGAGTGCAGCCTGTAGGGACTTGTACCACTAACCCAGAGGCTGTGCCTCGCTGGCAGTATCAATCCACCAGTGGCACCTTAGCAGAAAGACGCGCAGTGCACTCCCCTGTGACTTACAGCCTTGGAAACTCAATGGAGGGTCAGCGAGAAGTTGGGTCAAACTGCCCAAGGAAAAACTTCATGCCAATTAAACTCTCAGCAGCATCCTGGAGAGCTGTGCCCTCAGCCTTGCCAATACATCAGACAGCAATCTAAAAGCCAAGTAGTTGTGACAACAGAATTCACCACGGGATGCAACTGGCCAGCTGGTTATTCTTACCTGAGCTTCCAGACGAGCTCGGCGCTCCTCCTCCTCTTTCTTCTTTCTCATGTTTTCATTCTCTTGTTTGGCTTCAGACACAGCTTGAAGGAACTGATCAAAAATGCCAAAGAACTCATCTGGCTGTATTTTGCCAGCTTCTTCCCCAAAGTGCTTCACTGCTTTAGTAAACTAAAGAAGAAGGTTTGAAAGAGAATGAATTCTGTGAGCCACTGTCTTGCTAGGAAGTTCAAATTCAGTGACATAAAATTTAATGGACTGCAGGGAACCTGTATTTATCTTTGGCTGCTGAACAGGTATATCAGTCCTTTTAAAAATACAAATCTTAATACTCCTCAGTTTTGGAACAATTCATTCTTGCTCACCTTGTTCTAGCTTAACACCTACAATCCTTCCTATGACTTTTATTAACTAAACAGTAGTAAAAACAAGGAAGTAAAATATTGTAGTGCAGAGCACCCCAGACATAAAACTAATAGTGAACTCAGCAGGGGTAGGGAAACTTGTACTTTTAACTTTTCTTTGAAGTAGTTTAATATCATGTATTGATGCCAGATGGTCAATATTGAAAGCAAATGGGACCCAGTGCTTCTTAAGTGCGTTTTTCTAGTCAGAAATGATGCTGGGTTTGCTGTGATATTTCCTGAGCCTTAATCAGAAAACAATAACTGGCTTTGGTATCACTAAAACAGTCAATATTTTATGACTAAAGATGCAGTATTATCCCAACTTCCCTTTCCCATTAACCTCTCTCAATGTAAAATCATTTAAAAACATACTTAACATGTACAATATCAGAGAATTTTGACAAATAAAATCAAAATAATATTTAGGCTTGTTTTAATTTTGGTTCCGTTTTTTAGGCTTGCTGTTTTGGGAAGTGGTTATCTTCATAACTTGAGATAATACGCTTATGATTTTATATCTTATCATCAATAGATAAGATATACTGTTCAATATAAAGATAAGTATAATATAGTGAACTCTTGACTATTGAAAGATGACCAGTAGCCTTAATATTATTAAAATTACTCAAATAGTGTCAATGAGTGTTAAGCTGTGGTCAGACCTACTATCATAGGAGGCTATTATACTTCAAAGGTAAATAAACTTGCTTTCCCTCCACCCAACTGGCTACTTAAAAATCTTTATTTTTAGGGGTGCAGGGGGATTGTATACCAATGAAGGAATTTCTTTTTTTGCTTTTCAAGGAGAAGAGTGAACTCGGGGTGGGGGTGGGCTGGGCAAGGAGAAAAGTGCAACAATGAATGAATGGAAATCCAAAATCTCTGTAAATGTTCATTGAAATTAATTTTTAAAAAAACCCAAACTTTACATTTTAAATTTCCTTAATATTTAAACCAAGAGGCGTTTAAACAGTCCCTGCCTCTATTTCTTGTAATTGCTCTATATAATAAGCATTAAAATCTACACTACCAACCAAAAATTCAAGACACATTTAAGAATTCAGTATGTATTCTATCAATGAAAAATGCCACACAGAATTTTTTAAAACATTAGTTTTTCCCCACCCCGTATTGTTTATCTTATTATTTTTTTTTAAAGTTTCCTACTATTTAAATCTGCACCTCCTCCCAACGAAACAGAGAAGAATCAGTAGTTGGAAAACATGGGCTTGGTGACAGGAATGAAGCTGGAGATAGAATGATTGAATTTTGTACAATCAATGACTTATTCATTGCAAATACATTTTATAAGAGACACAAACGCAGGTTATACACATGGACTTCACCTGATGGTATGCATAGGAATCAGA
>NW_006399854.1:2014689-2039819 GCF_000299155.1 Elephantulus edwardii | reverse complement strand
GGAGGGACAGCGCAGGAGGGGAAGGCCCTCTATGAGGTGGAGTGATTCAGTGACTGGGGTAATCGGGATGGGTGTGTCAGAGGCAGTGTGGTTCGCACAGGATAGAGCAGGGTTTAGGGCTGTTGTGCATAGGGTCGGTATGAGTCGCAAACGACTCGAGGACACATAACAACAACAACAATTTGAATCACACTATCTAGCTTCGGGGAGCTCTGGTGACATAATCTGTAGGAACTGGTGTTGCTAATCCAAAAGGCCCCACCTCTTTGTTGGTTTGCATCCACCAGCACCTTCAAGGGAACAGTACGGGCCATCATCTCCCATGTGATGTAGACCCTTGGAAAGCCAGTGGGAAGGTCAGCTCTGAGTCAATGCTGCATGGCTGCAATGAGTTAGCTAAGAATCTAGCTTGGAGGAAATTTTTTCAATATTCATTCTTAAATAAAAATATTTTCAACTAAATATGTTTATATAAGAATTTATTTATGTTGTTGTTATTGACTACTACAGAGTCGGAACAGATGCACTGCAGGTTACTTCCAGTGGGTTTTCAGAGGCAGTTAATTGTACAGGAAGAGATTGCTAAAAGGTCAGTGATATGACCCACCAGCTACTCCATGGCAGATAGATGAGGCAGTCTGCTTCTGCTTCTGCTTCTGTAAACTCTTAAAATCTTAGAGAGACTCTGTGGGGCAGTGCTGTCCTGTCCTACTAGGTCAGAATCAACTTAATGATAATGGGTTTGGCTTTGGGAAATAAATAATTTGGTGTAATAATTTCTTATCTTTAAATTTATAATAAGGTTTCCTTCTAACTCTTTTCTCTTTGCTAAGCTGTTCTCAATACTTTACTTATTTGGACATACTCTACCAGAACCAGAGGTCTTGAGGGAAAAACAACATTCATCACATCCACAAAAATGTGGTAGTTCGCTCTACTGATTTTACAAGCCAACGTCTAAACATTCTAGCACGAACAAAATAGCAATTGTCTACAGTTGGGTTTCTGAAATACACAAGTGTGTGAACTTCACGCCATCCTGAATGATCTTTTTATCTAGGAATTCTAGTGATGATGAAGTCATGGATATTTTAGTCTCAGAAATCTAAAGAAAGCCAGGCCCAGACTCAAGTTTTCATTCTAAGAAAAAGAAAGTAGTCTTATGATTTTTTAAAAAATAAAAATAAATTATCTTGGTCTTCCCAATTATGTGCTATGTATGCATCAGAAAGCTGGACAACGTTAGGGATGAAAGAAGAACTGATGCCTTTGAGCTGTAATGCTGGAGGGGAGTACTGAGTATACCATGGACTGCTAGGAGAACAAACAGATTCATCCTGAAGAGGGTTAAACCAGGCTGCTCCTTGGAGGCAAGGATTCTGAAGCTTCATCTGACATACTTGGGGCATACTGCAAGGAGGGACCAGTCCTTGGAGAGGGACACCATGCTTGAGAGGGTGGAGGGACAGCACTAGAGATGAAGATCTTGGATGAGATGGATTGACTCAGTGACTGGGGTAATAGGAGCAGGTGTGTCACAGACAATAAGGTTGGCTCAGGATAGAGCAGGGTTCAGAGCTGTTGTACATAAGGTCACTATGAGTCACAAGTGACTAGACAGCACATAACAAGAACAACAGTTGATTTTAAAACAAAAAGTAGTTGAGTCTCCTACTACTAGTAGATGAAGCAGGCACCACATTGCCTGAGTGGGGTGGGGAGTAAGTCCTTTCCTTTACAAAGTGTATACTGTACTCCAAGGTATAGAAGTAGGAAAAGCAAAACATAGCTTATAGTGGAAAATGAACATGAGTTGCTGCCTAAACTAAAAAATAGAGTCAAGATAATGGGAGATGCCTTCAGTCATGGAATATTTCAGTTTTTTAAGTAGCAACTCAAATTAATCTTTAGAACATATATGCTCCTCTCACTGAACCCTTTCATTATAACTTTGTCAGAGTACTGCACCAAGTGTTTCCATACCACAGCTGTGTTTATGGAAACTTTTGTTTCTTTTGGCTTTTGTAGAGTTCTGCTATGCCTTGTAAGCATATCTCTGGGTTCCTAAATGTTGTTGTGTTATGTGCCATTGAGTCGCTTGCGACTCATAGTGACCCTATGTACAATAGCTCTAAAGTCTGATCTGCCCTGTGCCAATCTCATTGTCTCCGACACACTCATCCCTATTGCCCCAGTCACCGAATCAATCCATCTCCCAGAGGGCCTTCTCCTCTTGCGCCTGCCCTCCACCCTTCCAAACATGATGTCCCTCTCAAAAGACTGGTCTCTCCTTACAACATGTCCAAATTATGTTAGATAGAGCCTCAGAATCCTTGCCTCCAAGGAGCAGCCTGGTTTAACCCTCTCCAGGATGAATCTGTTTGTTTTCTTAGCAGTCCATGGCACTCTCAGTACTCTTCTCCAACACCAAAGCTCAACAGCATCAATTCTCCTTCTATCCTCCATGGTCATTGTCCAGCTCTCTGACACATAACAAGTGATTGCAAAGACCATGGCCTGTACCAGACGCACCTTGGTCTCCAGAGACACATCGTTGCTCTTGAGTACTTTAGAGGGGTCCTTAACAGCAGACTTTCCCAATGCAATATGTCTTTTAATTTCCTGGCTACTGGTGCCGAGAGCGTTGACTGTGGAGTCAAGCAAACTAAAGCTGTGAACAATCTCAATCTCTTCACCACCCATCCTAATGCTGCCAACTGGACCAGTGGTGAGAATTTTTGTGTTCTTGACATTGAGCTTCAATCCATATTTAAGGCTGCAGTTCTTGACCCTCAGCAGCAAGTGCTTCAGGTCCTCCTCAGTTTCAGCAAGCAGGGTTGTGTCATCTGCATAACGCAGATTGTTGATAGATCTTCCACCAATCCTGATGCCACATTTCTCCTCATAGAGCCCAGCCTCCTGGATGATCTGTTCTGCATACAGGTTGAAAAGGTATGGAGACAGGACACATCCCTGGCGTACGCCCTTCCTGATTTTGAACCATGCAGTGTTTCCTTGCTCTGTTTTGATGACTGCCTCTTGGTCCAAGTATAGGTTTCGCATTAGCATGATCAAGTGTTCTGGGATTCCCATTCTTCTCAGAGTTAGCCACAGTTTATGATCCACGCAGTCAAATGCCTTTGCATAATCAATGAAACACAGATATACATTGCTCTGGTATTGTCTGCTTTCAGCTAAGATCCATCTAACATCAGCTACAATATCCCTAGTACCACCACCCCTTCTAAACCCAGCCTGGACTTCTGGCAGTTCTCTGCTGATGTGCTGTTCCAGTCGTTTTTGGATAATCTTCAGGAGAATATTGATTTCATGAAATTAATGATAATTGGTCTATAGTTTCCACACTCTGTTAGGTCACCCTTCTTTGGGATGGGAACAAATACAGATCTCTTCAAGTCAGTTGGCCAAGAGGTTGTTCTCCAGATTTCTTGGCACAACTTGGTGAGCACGTCCAGGGCAGCACCTGTTAACTGAAGTATGTCAATTGGTATACCATCTATTCCTGGGGCCTTATTTTTTGCTATTTCTTTCAGAGCAGCTTGAACTTCTTCCTTCATCACCATAGGCTCTTGCTCATACGTTGTTTCATGAAATTCTTCTGTGTCTGCCAATTTCATTCGGTACAGTGACTCAGTATATTCTCTCCATCTCCTTTTAATTGCTTTCCATTAATGAAAAAAATTCTTTTAAAAGTAATTTGTAATTTTTATAATACCTTACAGAGAGAAATAATGTGGAGATTTGCTGAGATATTGAAACCAGTTCATTTCACAACTTTACCCAGTATGTGTATATGCTCACAAGAATAATCAGGTATCCGTCAAAAGAGTATTATCTCTTAAGTCTCTAAGGGAAGAATTAGATTAAAGCAAAGAAGTATTTTGTTAATGAAGAAGGTAACAGTATAGAAAAATCCAGTAAGGTGGAGCAAGAGTTTAAGATTTATTAACAGTGAGAAGGAGAAAGAGAGTATGTGTGTCTGTATATGAATGTGGTATATGCACGTAGGAAAGGAAGTAGATGAGGAAAAGAATTGGTAAAAACAGTGAAGAAAGAGACAAAGACAGAGAATATTAATGAATGGATAAATTCAAGGGTCTTGATTACTAGTCAAAGAAAATTTTCCTCTACAGAGAAATTAAAACATTTCAAATAGTAAAAACAAAATTTTAAAAATCCAAGTCCTATGAGAAGTTTTGCTGGTTACTTAAGTAGGTAGTGAGTATTCTGCCCTCCAAAGGGATCTCTCCATTTTTTTTTTGTTTTAAAAAAAATTTCATTGGGAAAAGAATCTTGGGTGGTTGGTTGTTGTTGGTTTTTTTTTTATTTTATACTGGTTTACTTACAAAGATCATAAAGTCCGTATACATTGGTTTTCATACCGGATCTTTCACCTTTCTTTTAGTCACCCCCTCCCTTGATCCAGCAAATTGTGTGAGACTATGATTAAGCGTTCCCCCCCTTGGATCCTCATACTCGTTCTACAAGAATAATCTTATTCAGTATTTGTCTTTATGAGACTGAGTTAGTTCACTCGAAATAATGCTCTCAAGCCCCTCCCATGTTAGGTGGTAATTTAGAAAATCATTGCTCCTGCGTGCTGCGTAGTATTCCATTGTGTGAATGTACCATAATTTCTCAATCCATTTGATTGCCATTGGGCATTTGGGCTGTTTCCATGTTCTTGCGATGGTGAATAATGCTGTAATGAACATTGGTGTACACGTCTCCGTTTGTGCTTCAGTTCTTATTTCAAAGAGGTCTCTTAAATGAGCATATAATGCAGAGGAACTGGGTGGGTGCCTTCAGTCACCTCTCTCTTTCATTTCATCCTGCCAGTGCTTTTCAGAATCTATTCTGGTTTCCAGATCACTTCACTCCAATATCAACCAAGGGAAAACTGTCAAAACATTTATTAGTTTTTCTATCATTCAAACCATCTGTGGTCTTGCTAATCTAAAGGCAACACAAATCAATGAGATAAGGAATGTCTGTTTCAATTGATGATGGTCCTGGAAATGGAAATATACCCATGCTATAAAACAAAGGAATGTGGAAAACAATTATCTGCCACTTGACTTCCTGCACTGAGATGTTTGGATCCCTGCTGCTTTTGGTACTGTAAAACATCTTAAAGTACTAACTTAAGGGTCAGCTCTATGAAGCAGCATTCAGTGTGCAACGTGGAAACTTACCAAGTCTTTAGCTTCTGCTAGAAGATCTTCAACATCAGAGAAGCTGAAGCTGGCTACTGTGATGAACTGGCTGACGACAGACACAAACTTGTCTCCAGGCTGTGGGGGCTGAGATTTCTGATATTCCAATTCCTTAAACACAGGAAATAGGTAATGTCATCATGGGGCTTTGAACTGCATACAGGGAGCATGTCTCATATGCTTCAAATCTAATGAAACAGAAAGGCAGATACTGAGACTTGCTTTAAAATGTCTGGTAATGTTCAAACTCTCTCTGGTCTTCCTCTCGCCATGCCAGAGTCAAGCTCTATGCACACACATTTGTAAACAGCCATTTAACCAATCATCCAAGTACTTGATCATATGGTTTCTCATACCAACTGGCTTTAGAAAGTAAGTGGATTAGTATTTGGTTAAGATTAATAGATGAGATGTTAAACAAACAATGGGAAGTAAACGGTAACAAACTGAACTTACAGGGTTTGTGAATGAGAGTGAGAACCTCTGGCTGCCAATATGCTATGCTCAGAATACTGGTGCCTTGAATTGTCTTTTTTCACTCTTATGAAGTCTATTTCTTTGCCAAACCATGGTAATTAGATCAGGGGAATTTCAACTGCACCTTTGCCACCGTAACCATCCACTTGTGTCCATCTTTTCTGTATCATTGCTTTTGTGCACAGGTATGGGTGTGGTAGTCCACGATCTACAGTCTCATTACCAGAGGTTAGGAATACATAGGGGATTCAGTACTACTTTCAGTGGTTCATTTCAAAGATTTCCGACTGCATTTTCCTGTGTAATTCTCACAAAAAGTCTACGAGATAGGCATTATTGTTCCCATTCTACAGACACATAAACTGAGGCGTAGAGGTAGCTGGTAAATGAAAGAGTCAGAGTTTACATGCAGGCCTGATTGATTCCAGAATCTAAATAACAAGTGTGTTGCATACCAATTAGCTGAAATTAGGTCTCACTTATTCTATACCCCCAGAAATTTGAACAATCAGGAGTGTAGAGGTCATAGGTTACAGGTTCTGACTTATGCTACATTTAATTCTTGGCAAGTTGCTCTGGGCCTCAGTTCCTGCACTTGTAAAAGGAGAGGGGATCTCCATTTCACCAGGGTAATCAAGTGAAAGAGCAGAAGTGGGAGTTTTTGTAACTTCTGGAGCTTGCTCTGAGAGGAAAGGATAATAGTACTTTGGAGTAGAAGTGTGTGTGGGTGTTTCAGGTCATCTTTTGTTTCTTAAACAGCTAAACTAAAAAAAAAAAAAAAGGAAGCTAAACTCACTTTCTTTAAAATGTGAAGTAAATCTTAAAGTGCTCCATGAAATGTATAATTTCATAAGAATTCCACTTTGGATAGGTTCAAACAATACCCCAATTTGTGCAACACTGAATTAGAACACATAAATACATGTGTGGGCCAAGGCCTGCCTCCTAGTACTGCATCCTGACATTTAAGCTGCTAGAGCAGTATCTGCAGGCTTTTCCTAGGTGGATTCAGGCATGTACATAGCAAAGAACTTGGTGACATTTGACCAAATCAACTAGAAATACACTTTTCACGGGCCCCTCTTGGGCCATGCTCAGAACTAGTGGTTCAGATACAAGGGTCAGGACGGTCATGAGCAAGTTTTGGGGATGCTGCATCTGCCATGCTCATCTCAAGCAGCCATCCTCCGGGAGGAAATGACCACAGAGTGAAAGTCATAAAATGAGCCTCACTCCCAACTGTCCTTATCTGGCCTGGTCTCTGAAAGCCCTGAAGGATGTCCCTATGGACACATCCCACAGTCAGGGCCCACTGGGGCCGAAGGAAAAACAGTCCACTCAATTAGTTAATCTTTCTGTTTCTTTAATAGCCAAAAGAGGAAGCAAAACTCACATGTGCTTTAATTTGCTAAAGATAAACAGAAAATGATAGATGCTGCAGACTTTAATTTTATTGCTGTTATGTGCTGTCAAGTCGCTTGTGACTCATAGTGACCCTATATACAAAGGCTCTGAACTCTGCTCTATCCTGAGCCAACCTTATTGTCTCTGACACATCTACCCCCATTAAAGATTATACATATGTGTAATATATATAATATAGAAATACATATTTATATATATATATATAAAACTTTTAATCTATTTATATATTATATATATAAAATTGCTTTCTATAGGACAGTTTTGTGAATAAAAAGGAGTTCTCACAGACCTACTGAGAAATGATACTGAGAGGTACCTGAAGGTGTACCTTTCCAAGCTGCTTGCAAATCAATCTCTTTCACTAAGAGCCAGACCAGAGCAACAGAGATTTTCTTGACCAAGGTTTCCAATACTGTCTGTCTTCTTAGTAATTTTCACCCCTGGCTCCTTCCTCACTGGTGGCATTTGTACAATACTCATGTGTTAGCGTGTGAGCAGGAAGTCATGCTCAATTTCCCTGACCTTGTCTGGCTCCAATTGTCTGAGTGGCTTTCTTGTATTTAGGGCCTGGCTTGGCCCCTATACCTGCAACGACCTCCCGCTGAAACACTTGAGCCGGGCCCATCCTTAGCTCATAGTTAATCTTTCCTAGAAGGAAAGCTTCCTCCAGGACAGGACACAGCAATCACTCTGTAGACCTCTGGACTACCCTGAGTCACCTCTCTTCCTCAAAGCCCCTTGGTGGTCACTGTGCTTAATTGGATGTGGCCATCGTGGGGACTTATTCAACAGACTGGCTGGTTTCAGACACAAATATCTGAGGAAGTATGCCCCTTTGTCTTGAGTACACTCAAGTGTCTCTAAATAAATATTTCACAGAGGAATAGCTTTTCAAGGTAAAACAGAAGTCCTTTTGCTTTACTGAGAGTGAGCATCATTGACTAATAGAATGTAAGAACTGAAAGAATCCTTGAAGATCATCCAGTTCAGTTCATTTATTTTACAAGTCCCACTTGACAGGTAATAAACAGGTAGTTTCCCTGATGCTGGGCCACTGACCCACCCTCAATGACCCACCCTCAATATCCTGAAGTCTGCAGTCAAGTGGCCAGGCTAAACACAGCCTGCTTTTGCTTCTTTGATGTAGGGTTTTGTGTGTGTGTGTTTGGCTGGTTTTTTGTTTTGTTTTGTTTTTTTCAGTAACTGTTTACTCTGGGCAAAGCATATGCCAAGGCAACAGTGCCTTGACTGCTGGAAATCACTAGCCCCAGAGAGAGTGAAAGAGACCAGGAATGAAAATGAGAAAACAAATACTCACAGTCTCTACTGCTTTCAGGCCGCTTCTCAACATACTTATTTCCTTGTCCAGCTCAGTCATGCTGTTGTAAATAACAACATTTTAGTAACCAACATGTGCATAGTTCATGCTTGAAAGTGCAAACTCAGTGGAGTTGGAAGCAATTTGCTGCTGTTTCCACTGAGTTTCTGAGGCTGTAAATCACACGGGAGGAGACTGTTCATCTTTGCTTGAGATGCTGCAGGTGGATTCGAACTCCCAGAGAGGTACTACCTTCAGGTTAATAGCTCAACTGCCGATGCTCTCAGCCACCACAGCTTCCTAAGAGTTCATTGAAAACTAAAAAAAATTCCCTTCCATCTTCAGATCTCACAGACCAGTTACCAAATGCCATCAAATCAATTCTGACCCATGGCAACTCCGTGTATACCGGAGTCAAAGTGTGCTCCAAAGAGCTTTTGCCAATGGCTGATTTGTCAGACATAGATTACTAGAACTTTCCGCTGAGGCACCTCTGGTGGACTTGAACCTCCAGCCTTTCCGTTAGTAGTTAATACTTGAGTTTATTGGGTTTACACAACCCAGGGATTACAAGTCTCACAGAACAACATTTTAAACTTAGGGAATTTAGGAATGGAATTAATATTCATCAACGTCTGTGGGAGAAAGACGGATAATCTCTATCTGTGTGATTTCCTACCTCTAAAAACCCACTGGAAGGTCTGTGATGGGTTGGTTCCCACTTGACAGCACATAACAACAATAGAAGTGCAATTATGTTTGTTTTTACATAGTCAACAGAATTTAAAGGTCAAAAAGGGCAAAAGCTTTTGTGGGTGCAAATATTTTATATTTCAATCTCACAAAAATATTAATTAAGCAAAATACTTTATCTGGATGTATATGTTGTTGTTATTATGTGCTGTTGCATCAGAACCGACTCTGAGCTGATCCTTCAGTGGATTTTTGGGAGGCTATAAATCTCAAGAGAGCAGACTGCCTATCTGTCCAGTCAGCAAATGGAGGATCTGAATTGCCTGCCTTACCCACAGGCTCCCTCTAGACGTATATATATGGAAATAACTTCCTGCCATATTTGGTCTCTTTGACTAAGTAACGAAAGTTGCTTATCTATAATAAGATTATACTTCTGAATTTTTGACCTACTTTTAGTGGCCTACTTTTCACTAAAGCTTTGATAATATGAATATTAAAAAGTTATAGCTTAAATTTCAATCAGTAGTGATTTTTCTTAGAATTATACCAAGACATTTTTATTTTATTTTTTGAAAAATTTTTTCATTGCACTACCTGGGTTTTGCCATAGAGCTTTCTATTTGATGGCCTTTAAACACCAGAGACAACTTACTCCTTGCAGATTATGTTGCTACCAAACTCTAACAACAGAGGGGGGACACCTAGCCTGCTCAACAAGCTTTCAAATTCACAGCAAAAAGATAGAGCTTAAACATATGTTTGGGGGTGAAAAATAGGTAAAGAAAGAGGAAAGAACATTGCCAGGAAAACTGCTCCCCAAGTCTTGAAACATGGTGTGAAATTTGTGGTTAAAAGCTTGGCAACTTTCCATTTTATTTTTAGTCTCTTTATTTGCATAAAGACTGCTTTCCATTAAGTGGTTGCCTTGGTTTCTGGGAGTGTGTGCACATGTGAGAATCATTGGCTACACTCTTACATCAGGGTTTCTATTTGCTTAAAGCACATATGCTCATTTGACCAAGAATGCTCCTACCTGTATCAGATCTGCCTTTTAAAATTACTAGTGAAACCACATTCCTTTCCGATACCTTTAATAGCTCAGAAAAATAGGTTTTGTGGAAGTTGAAAACTGCATGGGGCCGTGTTCCAGAGAAGCTAGAACAAAAACATATTCAAAACCTTGCAGCACATTTGAATGATTTGGGTATGATTCAGGCTTAACTTCGTGTAATGGGCAGGGAAAAAACAAACAGAAGGACCCTCTTTATGCAATGCTAACTATAGCCATGACTAAAGCAGGGTCCAAGTCTATTCTAAACTAAAACAGTTTGCTGTAAGTACTTACTTAACTTTTGCAGCTTCAGGAATATCTCTCAATTCTTCATTTAGATTCAGAACCTTGGGGTATTTCTTTTCCACAATAGTTATGAGATAGTGCAAAAGAGTAATGTTCCTAGAATTAAAGAAAGGAAGAATATTAACCTGTGTTAACGTCTGCAAATCACTTTACATGTTAAACCTACACTAATAGGTGGCATTGATTTCAAAATGTCTTAGCTCCTGAAAGGCTGAAATTTGCAAAAGAAGAAAGAAGAGCCCATGTGTGATTTACAGAAATATGTATCACAAGCAACAAGTATTTTCTTAAAAAAGGGGGGAGTATGTGTGTGATGTCTTTATCTTTGGCCTCTGGCGAGTACCCTTCGAAATCTGCATAAATGGGATGAATGACGGAAATGGCGCTGAACCACACTGGTGGAGACAAGCTGAAATCCACCTTCCCATTGGAGCCACTCAAAGAAGAGATGTCCCCCCAACTCCCACCAGTTCAGAACAAGCAGTATTCGGTAGGGTGGGACAGGAATTAAGAAGGGACAGTTATGGTCAAGTCTAAAAGTAAATATTCACTACAATTATTGATAAGAGCATTTTTAAGGATTCTCATTTAACTTTAAAGCTCTATGATCATCTTTTCCCCCTCCTTCTCTTTAACATCTCCATCTGATTTGTCATGCTGTTGCAGGCAAGGATGGTCAGGATGTTAGAATGTCCCTTCGCTTATTTCAGGAGTGAACCTGGAAATGGGTCTTGATTGTCCAATCATGTATATGTAAGCCTTGCAATCAAATAGCCTTACCTGTTAATCTATTTCCTAATTTTAGTAACACTTCAGCTCATAATCATATAACTTTTAGTAGTTATAACTGTACCGGCTCCCTTTGCAGTGGTGATAGACATGAACCCCGAATGACCTGTATTGAAAAGGCGGGTGTCTGATAACAGTACCTATTAAGCAAAGCTGTGTTTGTCTGGTCCTGCTGTCCCTGACTCCGCTGAATATTACAATCACCTGGATCCCAGATGCCCAGGCCTACCCTAGGGACTCATTTCATTGGAATGAGGTGGGGTCAGGCACGGGTATTTTTAAATGCTCCCTGGTGATTCAAATGTGCAGCCAGGATCAAGAACCACTGATCTATTGAAGTAACCATAATGAAGAGCCTACAAAATGCATTTCTAAGAAAACACTTCCCGAAGAGAGTTAATTCACAAGGCCAAATCACAGCACTCCCACCCACCTCCAAATAAACAGAGTCAGAGTTTTCAAATGATTTTCCTTTCTCTAACAATGAAAAGCCTTGTAGCTCCACAGAGACAATGTAGTCCTGTTCCTAAGAATCTCCCCACAGATCACACTATGGCTCTTAAATAAGAATGTCCAGCAAAGCAAACCAGTGGCCAATTTTTCTGGCCACTTAATTTGCACATGTTAAGGTCCATTATTCCATTTCAACTGAGCTAGCTGTTCACAGAATCCACAGGTCTCTGCCCGAAGGACACAGCGAGGCGTGAAATCCCAGCTACCATTCCGAGAAAAAGTAATGTTACTTTTCTACATCACTTCAGAGAAATACTTCATTATTTGGAGAAATTTCAACTCATATCACCAACTGCATACACATTTCTTTGTGCAGAAAGTCTTCTGTGTTTGTTTGGTATCCGAATAACACCTCATTTGGACACAAATTCTTGAAGAAAGAAGAACAACAACTAAACAGTTACACATTTGCTATTCCCAAATGGTTTTCGGTAAACTAAGCCTTCAGTACAGAGTAAATACATCTTTTCATGCCATTGTCCCTCCGTTCATCAGTTTGAATACCTTCAATTTTACAAACATTTAATAGAGGATTGATCATAGCCAGGGACTGCGGTGTGTACAGGCATACCTTGTTTTTCAGACCTTATTATTTCTCAGGTATGACTGCTTAAGACACCGGTGATGCCTCTGTTGTTCAGTAAATGTTGATGCTGGTGTATGTACCATTGAGTCTGAACTGACTTACAAATGACCCTCCAGCAGGTTTGCAGAAGCAGTAAATCGCAGAGGAGGGGATCTGCCATTTTTCTCTCACAGAGCATCTTTGTATTGGCAGCACAACTCCTTGCTACTAAAGCCACAGGAGCTCCTAGTTGGTTCTGACTCATAGTGATCTTCCGGATGGAGTTCGTAAATTTTGTAATTCTGCCTATCTCCTGCAGAGTCACTGATGAATTCAAGCCACCAGAGATGTTCACTCTCTTATCTTTAGGGATGCCTGCATAAGTCATTGGTGTTAACTTTAGGGACCAAATATTTACAGGTACAAATGTTAGAAATACTTTTGATTTATGCTTCTCAACAGGTACTGTACTAGATAAATTCCATCATAACATCAACAAGTACCTAATCACTTGAAACATTTTAGGAGGTAAGTTGCTTTTCTGTGACGGCAGTTCCTTTCAAACCTGCTCACTCAATTGAAAAGAACACCCTTCTTCCAAGAGACGACTGCTTTTATAGGCATATGCCAGCGATAGAGCCTCCACGATTCATATTTTGGTAGAGATGGGGGCCAGACCAACAGAGCAGGTGTCAAATTCTTGTATGGCCAGATACTTGTTGTGACCTTGTTGCTGTTGTGAAATGTCACTGAGCCAGTTCCGACTCGACTCACAGCAACACTATTTACAACAGAATAAAAGGGTGCCCAATCGTGTCACTCTTGTAATTGTTGTCTGTTACCCTGTGCCAACTGATCTTATTAAAGGTATTCATCTTTTAGCTGGCCTTTCTATGTCCTTATCCAAGGACTGACTGGTCCCTCTTGATAACATGTCCAAAGGATGTGTGGTAAAGTCTTGCCATCTTTGCTTCGAGGAACATTTTGGTTATATTTCTTCCAAGACTAATTTGTTGACAGTATTCTTTGTGGACACTGTAACTCAAAGTGGACCCTCTAATGGGTTTTCCGAGGAAGTCAATCATATGACAGGAGATTACCCACCTTTCTCCCGCTGAGCAGCTGGTGGATTCAACTGCATGCCTTAGAGTTGACAGTGCAACTTCTTAGCACTAGGCCACCCATGCTCCCTCAGTTCTTACTACGTCTACCTTATTGACTGTCCAGTTTTCGCAAACATATGAGGTGACTGAAAATACTATGCTTTCGATCAAGCTCATCTTCATTTTCAAAGTGACATCTTTGCTTTCTAATACTTTAAATTGGTGTGGGTTGGTTTTTATTTTTTCCAATGCAAACAGCAAAGCTAAATGAGTCACTTAATCTTGTCTCAGGTGACAGCAGTCTTATTGTTTGAAATGAAATGTGAAAGTGTCGTATAAATGATCAAGTGTTCGTATATAAAAAAAAATTCAATGGTACTACTATCATGAGATCCTTCAGTAGCACAGAGTTAAACACAGGGATACTAGCCAAAAGGTTGGTAGTTCTAGCCCACTGATGGGACTTCAATGACAAGCCTGTGTTCTGCTTCTGCAAGGTCCTGACCCTCAAAATCCTAAAGAGTAGCTCTCTGCACAGATCAGGTGGCCATGAGCTGGTATCAACTCAACAGTAATCAGCAATAACAAAGTAACTGCTGCAACGTAACAGCTGCTGCCCATTAAATCTAGCTTTACAAGATGCAAAAGTGAAGTTTTACTCTGCATTGTTGCTCCCTACTTCTTCTTAGAGCTACCATGAGATATTTCACAAATGCTGTAGAAAATATAGAAAAGGGTGAAAGAAATCCCTCACTAATTAGGAACAGTTAGACTGAACGGCTCATATTTCTAAGAATTCTAGTTCAGGGAAGCTTTCCTTGGAAACCATTACACAAGTCCTTTGAAGTCAGTGAGAACCTTAGAGAAACAAAGCTCTCAAAGAAACAGGAGTTAGTGTGCCTAATGACCCTACCTGTTAATCACACTAAAGCATTTTCACATCCAGGCGTCTATAACAAGAATCTGTTCACTTTCTAGGAAACATTTTAATGAGTCTTTGGATGAACAGCTGAACGTATAAAGGAAGACACAGTCTAGAAATCCAGTAAGCTTCACCTTCTAGGACATATCAGCTGTCAGCTTCATGCCTAGCACTGCTCCACATGGCTCTAGTACCAGGCATGTCCTTCCCCAGGTTAGCATACACAGTCCCAAGCTCTCCACTACAACATACAACGTCACAGTCTAGACATCAGGGTTGTCTCCCTATATAAAGCACAAATAACCCTGTACTACCAAAAACAGAAACAAAACTGATGTCTTAGAAGCATGAAATAACAAATAGCATTTTCTATACACAAAGATAGACACTGAATAATGTGTTAGTGGTTTTACTGTTGTTTACTGTTGAGTTGTAACTGACTCATAGCTGACCTTCCAGTGGGTTTTCAGAGGAAGTAAACTGTATAGGAGGAGACTGCCCATTCTTCTCTTGTAGAGCAACTGTGGATTCGAACTGCATGCCTTTGAGGACTGCAAAGTAGCTTCTTACCACTAGGCCACCACAGAGCCTTGAATGTGCTAGCAGGAATTTAAATATACAACAATAAATACAGTTATAAGCTAACAATATAGAGACAGTAAGATGTCCTCAGTGTCCAGCAGAATCCATATTTAATCTCTATTGACTGGGTGATTAGTATTTGGTCACAACTAGGTCACAACAAAATGTGTTTATGGATTCCCTTAGCTGCTCAAGAAATGGTCTTTAACCTGTTATAGGGATACTGTAAGAAGGTAACCTACAAGGACAAATGCATTTGAAATCCAAAAGCATTTTTCTCCCCCTGGGAAAATGCCCAAGGCAAGAGAATTGCCTTTTCTCTCTGTTTACTGATGTCACATTAGTAAAGTCAGTACAGTCCTCATAGTGGGTTTGCTGTTCCTAGACCAGTCTGATGTAATGGACCTAGGGACACATTTCCTATGCACTTTTAGAAAATGAGCACATTCAGTTATTAATGATAATGAGAGGCTCCACTCTGGAACTCCCCGGGTAGTTCGAGCCAATTCTGAACAGCTGTAATGATATTCTCATGAGACCATCAAAAATTGTCTCAAGAAAGCCTCTGCTAAATGGATCTCACGGTCATAGGTTTAGACTCTAGGGCCAAATGAAGCTGCTGTTGTTATGTGCTGTCGAGTGGCCTGCAACTCATAGAGACCCTGTGTACAACAAACAGCTCTGAACCTTGCCCTGTCATGAGCCAGTCTCACTGACTTAGACACATCTACCCCTATTGCCCTATAGTTACTGTATCAATCTATCTCGTCCAGGGTCTTCCTCTCCTGTGCTGTCCCTCCACCCTCCATCATGTCCTTCTCCAAAGACTGATTCCTCCTGGCCATGTGCCCAAAGGTCCTGGCAATTTCTGCCATAGCAAAGTTAAGGTCTTTTTATTATGTGCCATTGAGTAGAACTACCTCATAGGGTTTTCTAGACTGTAATCTTTACAGATGCAGTCCTTTTTCCTGCAGAGGTACTGGGTAGATTCAAGCTGCCAACTCCTTAGCAAGCAGTTGACTGATTCTCCGATGTTGTTGTTGTTGTTGTTAGGTACTGTCGAGTACTACTCATAGTGACCCTATGAACAGCCAATCTAAACCCTGACCTATCCTATACCGTCCTCATCATCTCTGACACATAACAGCCCACTGCTGAAGTACCATGTCAATCCATCTCAATGAAGGTCTTCCTCTCTTTCACTGACCCTCAGTCCTTCCAAGCATGATGTCCCTTTCCAAGGAACAGCTTTACCTAGCTACATGTACAAAGTATGAAAGACAGAGCTCCGCCATCTTTGCCTCCAAGGGGCACTCGGGCTGTACTTTTTCCAAGATATATCTGTTTGTTTTTCTTGGAAGTCCATGGGATATTCAGTACTCTTCTCCAGCAACTCAAAGGCATCAATTCTTCTGCTATCCTTATTTACTGAGGCATAGCACGTGATTGAAAAGATCATGGCCTGAATCAAGCGCACCTTAGTCTTCAAACTGACATTGTTGTTCTTCAGCATTCTGGAGAGGTCCCTGACAGTGAACTTGTTCAATTAGATACCCTTTAATGACAATAGCTAGAGAAAGCAATTCTTGTGCCATGACCGCTTGCCAGTACCAGTTTAGGCCATCATGATTAGGAGCCACCTCTTCAAAATACTTAAAGTAAAAGGATTATAATTAATCTTGTCACAATCAAAATTTTCTTTAACATTAGGAAATGGAAATAGTCCCCTTAACTTTTCCTTTTAAAGAACATACTTACTTGTCAATGCTGGATTTTGTGTCGGCTATCTTGTTCAGGCTGTTTAGCTTGAATCCATACGCATTGCCTCTTTGGCCTTTATTCATGTAATTCCCAAATGCCAAAACCACTTCGAGCAACTGCTTCAGGGCACTGCTCTTAAATACTTCTTCTGAGACAGAGCGAATTGCTTCAAAACAGAACACATAAAAGTGTAAATTACAACCAAGACTTCTTAGTGATACTCATCCTAATCACTCACACCTGGTGGCTTAGTAAGGAACAGTGCTGTCAACACAAAGGTATGCAGTTCAAATCCACCAGCTGCTCCCTAGGAGAAAGATAGGCAAACTCCTCCGGCTGCAATTTACTGCCTCTGAAAACCTACTGCAGGGTCAGCTATGAGTTGGCTCTGACTCAACAGTACACAACAGCATGGAGGGAATTCTGGAAGCTGTGCACTGCTAACCCACCCCCCACTGGGAGTTGTGAACTCCACCCTACGGCAGTGTCAACTTTGGGTTGACTCCACTCAACAGAACTCAACAATAACAACAGCCACCTAATGGTGGTGGGAAAGGATGCACAGTCTCCTCCTATGTGATTTACAGGCTCTGAAAACCCTCTGGACGGTTGGGTAGGAGCTTGTTCCAACTCCACAGCAAATTTCAGATTTTTGAAGACAGAGAAGATGTCCAACTGGGTCACTAGACTACAAAGAAATTCTTTTGGAAACACCTAGACTAGAAGGAAAGAACAATGTTGTGACTAGGACCCCTTGAGTTGATTCTATCGCAACTCTATGTACAACAGAAAGAAACCCTGCCTTATTCTGCGCCATCCTCATAATCTTTGCTGTGCTTAAACCCACTGTCTGACACAGTGGCTGCAGCAATTGTAAAGCTAGCTAAAGACAGTGGCAAAATCTTATTCAGTCTTTTTCTGGGCCAATTAATTAACTGTAAACCCTTAGTAATATAATAGTGACGGCATTTCTCACATTCTTTTGCAAACACTTACTTGCCTGCCTTGAGTCAGATCAACAAGATTACTGATCAGGTCCACTGACTGCAAAAACAAACAAACAAAAAAATGGCTAACTTTGCTAAGAGACACAGCTTGCAAGTGTCACTCACAGATCAGTGACTCTGGGGATCCCATGTCCCAGCCTCACCTCTGTGAATGTCCTTGTCAGCTGCTTTGTCAACATTTAAAACACTGACAAACAGCCTCAAAACTTCCTTTAGAAATCACTAGT
Source organism: Elephantulus edwardii (assembly GCF_000299155.1). NCBI lineage: Eukaryota > Metazoa > Chordata > Mammalia > Macroscelidea > Macroscelididae > Elephantulus > Elephantulus edwardii. Next base: position 2,021,840 of record NW_006399854.1, on the reverse strand, counting down.
AAGACCCTGTGGTGATAAAGCTAACAGTAGGTTTAACACTGGTATCCCAGTCCGTCAGAGGTGATTCTAACTCATGGCAACCTTCCATGCTTCCTAGGGTTTCCGGGATATCGTGTTGTCAAGTGCTACCCAGTTAGTTCTCATTCATTCTGTACAGCAGAATGAAAGCCTGAACAATCCTGCATCAGTCTCACAATCTCTGCTACGCTTAAGCCCACTATTTCAGTCAATATGCCAAAACATCTCATTCAGGGTCTTCCTCCCCTTAATTGACTCAGTTTTTCTAAGCATGAGATCTAGTCTCACCACCTCATGTCCAAGGAGCACTCTGACTGCTTTTCAGCGTGGGTTTTCCAGGCCAAGTCAAATGAAGCCCTCACCAATGGTCAGTGCAGGAAAAAGCCAAATATTACAGAGTCTAAAACCCCAGAGTGCAGGTCAGATGAGCATGTTAAAGGTTAACTTGAAAGAGATTTCCATTAGAATTTGAGAAGTTCTCAAGTGGAAAAGAAACACAAACCCCAACCAAACAACAAACCACAAAACAAAAACACTACCACCAAAAAACCTCCAATGGGATCATATTTATTACATACACTTGGATTGCAGGTAAAACCAATATCATTCTCAACTTGGACAGGTCAACTTTACCTTCAACTTTAGGTTTAACTTCAGCCACGCGCTCTGCAAACTTCTTTTTGAAGTATAGAGATTGTAACCTTTGCTGATAATGATTGATCCTATGAGAACAAGCAGAGATAATTATTGTTTTTTCAACACAGATGCAAGGATACAAAGGTAGAGTCATCCTGGAGCACTCCTCTCTCTCTCATACACACACAACCCTTCATTCCACAGGTGCTCAGGGTACTCCCTCAATTTTACCTGGAGAGTTACTTCTGTCTGATTGGAAAGGGAATTTGGTTGATTTTTGGGCAGCCCTTAGCTTTCAGCCAAATAATGTAAACAACAAAGAAATGAGAGCTGGCTCCTGTTAACTAAAGTCCACTTTCTTCTCTGAGTTCCAGTGCCTCTTTGGAACACAGATGAAATAAAGGGAATGAAAAACGTGCACTCCCATTCTGCTGTTAACAAAGGGCTGTTTCCTATTTGTCTAATTTGCCTCTTAACATGCTAAAGTGTTGCAAAACCAAAACATCAAATATCTAGTCTCTCGTTTTCATCATCCTCAAATCTTTCTCTTTCTTCATCGTTATCTTGCTATTTGCTCCCCTATGGGTTCCCAAGAGGTGTTTCTTGATGTTGTGGTTGTGTTTATGTGCTGTCAGCTGGAGTGGACTCACAGCTGACCCTAATGGGTTTGCAGAGGCTGTGAATCGCATGGGAAGAGACTGTCCATCATTCTTCCATGAAGCAGCAGGAGACTGAACTGCCAGAGGGGCCACCCTTGGGTTGGCAGTGCAACTCCCTATGGACTACATCACCAGGGCTTCTCATCAGGTGACTTCAAGCAGGTACCTTAACTACTCTGCATCTCATTTCCTTTGCCCAAATAATACGTCCCTATGATACATGAGTAGCAAGATTAAATGGGACAATACATGCAAAGATCTACATGGCTCAGGAAGGCGTAACACCAAGCCAATTGATCATCGAATTGTGTACACCGTGTAGGTTGATACATATTTCAAAACCATCCTGTGCCTTAGTAGTATATGCAACTACAAGCTGAAATGCAACAATAATTTCTTTGATGTCATTTCTAGTCATGAAACAAATGACGTGAAAGGCATGCACACCTAAGCTTTATTTGTAGGCACTCAACATGGATTTTGCTCTGAGGATGACAGAATTTCAGAACCACTGGTCTTTCTTTAATGCAGACTCAACTCTCATGACAAACCCAATTCCTAAGCAGTGTCTGACTGCAGGGCTTTCTGGAGACGGGCTCAGAAGCCTGCCGAGACTCCACGAGGACGAGTGCCATGACCGATTAGTGATGTCTGCACTGTCATGATCTGACACCTGCCCAAGGCTCTCCACACTGTAGTCTCTGAGGTTGACATTGCTTGAGTTCACCATTCCCCCCTCCCCTTTCCTTATTCTGTTTTATAACAACCTTGAGAAGCTGAAGTACTAGGAAATGTGAGCTCCCATTCCAAGAAATTAATGAGGAGAGTAATCCTAAAAAGTAACAGGAACCAGGAAACAAAATTGTTACAGGTTAGTTTGGCCAAATCACACTGAGACTAAGAGGTCTAGAGATAAATGTCAAGAAACTCTGACCCTGCTTCACCTTGGGCAATGACTCACATAAACAGGATGATTCCATGCCATACAGCTCAGACTTGAGAAGATGTGAGAGGAATCTTGTGTTGTTAATAGCTGTTGAGTCAGTTTCGACATATGGCAGCACCAGGAGGGCAGAGCAGTTGAACTGCATTCTATATAGTTTTCAAGGCTCTGTGACCTTTTAGAAAAAGACCTCCAGATCAGATTTCCAGGGTGTCTCTGAGTCTGAACTGACAATATTTTTATTAACCGTCCAGTATTTAACCATTTGGCCTCCTAGGGATGATTTTTAGAATCTTGAGAGTCTTCAAGTCAAGTCAGGTTAATTGGCCCAAATATTCCCTTGACAAATACTCCCTCTGGCCTTCCTTAGACAGGGAAAAAGAATTTTGAAACTCACCGGCTCATCTCAAAAAGGAATCGATCGGCCTTGGCCATCCGATCCAGTTCATGTTTATGCTCTTCCAACAGGTCAATGTCACTTTTTTCAGGAACAAATTTCAAAAGCTAAAAAGTAAACATAAACACTAAAACTGAGGTTTAGAACTTAAACTCCTGCCATGATTTTTTTTTACCCTTTCAGTTAATTTGTTCCATGATGAAATTTTAACTTTTATTTAACTTAAAAAAATTGTGCTCACAGGTGACTGTTAAGATACAACATAAATTAGGAAAGCTTCCAATTTTCACCTGAAAATAGCTAAAGGGATCCAAGGTTCATTCCTGACACTTTTCTGTTGGATGCTGTTGTTAAGCCAGGTCTGACTCATATTGACTCTGTGTCCCACAGAATGCGCAGTCCCGTGTTGACCTCCCATCATTGCTGCATTCATGCCCATCACTGCGGCCACTCTGTCAGCCCATCTCACTGAGGGGCTTACTTTTTTGGGTATTGTTTCTCAAATGAGCATTATGGAAGTCCCTCACCAAGACACACTTGGCACAGACTCTTAGAGACACCTTAGAGTTCATTTAGTTCAACCTTGTCATTCTAGCTTAGAAAAACTGAGGTCCCCAGAGACTAAGCAGTCACTCAGGATTACAAAGGAAGTTCATGGATTCTTCCGAAATAGAACCAGGTCCCTCGACTCCCAGCTCTGCTTTGTTCAATTACATCATGCTGGAATGAGTAATTCTATGTGTATTTTCCACTTGATGTGCTTATTTGTCCAGTTTATCTAATTCCATCTCCCCTTTTTAAAATTCCACGTAGAGTTGGATGACAGGAATTTAAACTTTTTTATTCTCTATTTTATTATGCATGGAATGTAAAATAAAATAGCAATAATATTTAAAGTTGAAAAAGTACTTCTGACATATGTATGATAAGCCTGTGCCTCAGATAATTTTCTAAATTAAATGCCCTTGATTCTTTAAAAACTACGAAAAACCCAGAAAAAAATCCAAACAAACAAACAATACTTAAAGTGACCTCTGAGCCTCCAAGTAACATGATGCTAGCAAAAGGTGGTCCATTTTTTAAGTTTGCAAATGTTTACTGGACCATAGAGAACTTAAGGCAGTCAACTTGGGTGCAGCCAGCAGAGAAAGAGAACTAGAATGATAGGGAAGGAGGTGAACAGTAAAGAGTGGGAAACAGGTCCTAAAGACAGCGTATTATTATTATTATTATTATTATTATTATTATCATCATCATCATCATCATCATCCCAGGGATTGGATTGCAAAGCACAGCCTGGCATTTCCCGCTCAAAAACACTGTTTTCACAGGGACTGAGGAGGGACACTAGGAGAAAAATGAGGTCAAGGAATAGCAAGAACTGAGGCAGAGGTGGACAAAAGCTCTAAAAAACTTAAGACATTATCTGGGGAGCACTAAGACACAAGTTGGGGAAAAAGTCTGCATTTTAAGTATACTATATTAACAAAATGGAGAGATAAATTAGAAAGACTCCAAGTGTTAAGGGGTATGATTAGGCAATTAGTACAATAATCCAGGTGAGAAATAATAGTGGTCTGGACTGTGTGGAGATAGTAGACCTATTCTAAAACCATGTAAAACAAAGTGATATTAATTAAGGATGACCCTATGTATGTCACAATAAAACTGTCTCATAGGGTTTGTAATGACTGATTTAGTTATTTTTTTAAGTAGGTCACGAGGCATTTCTTCTGAGGCTCTTCTGTGTGGACTTGAACTTTCAACCTCTTAGTAGCTGAGTGTGTTAACTGTTTGCACCACCTGGCCTGACATGCTGATACATAACTGTCATAGCTCAGGCAAGTGAAATTAAGGATGAGATCCCCTTTTTTGACTTGGACAACAAAATACTTAGCATGTAGGGAAATGAGGGAAGAATGATTGGAGCTGGGATGGAGCGGAGAGAAGGTGAGTTTAGTGTTTGACAGACTAGCAATTGAACCAACTGGTGATTTCTAGTAAATATATATATATGAAGGTGAAATCCTGAAGAGAATACAATATATGGATACATCATAAAATAGAACACAATAGAATACAATGTCCTAATGATGGTTGTGAAAGTCAGGCAAATATAGAGATAAAATAAAAAAAGCAGGGCGATGTGAGAATCCAGCATTAAAGGAGTAGGAACAAGAGGAAGAGGAATCTTGGAAAGATGTAGTGAAGCTAGCAAGGGACAATTTCATCATGGGAAGTAGTCCACCATATCAACCACCACCAAGATAGGAGGGCAACGTGTCTGCTGCGTTTGCAACAAAGAGTTGTGAGTATCCTTAGTGAAGGCAGCTTTTGGGAGGTGAGGGAGACAGACTGATGGGGGCTGTGAAACAATGAACAGGAGGTGAGTGTGGATGAGCTTTCAAGAACTGCCAGGAAACAGAGAGGAAGTAGCTACAGGGAAATACTGAGTTTGAGGGCTGGGTGGGTAGTGTGAGTGCATGTGTGTACACACGTACACACTTTAAAGGCTGAGACCTGGACAAGTACTGAAAGGGAGAGGAAGAAGCCTGAGAGGAGAGGGACAGTCATTGAGCACGGTGACAGGTAGGTGAAGGGTCCTGGCAGAGGTCAGGAAGGGCCCTTCTCTCCTAAGTGGACGAGACAGTGGGGGAAACAGAAGTGGATTTCACAGGTCTGGTGGCAAGAAATTGGGGAGCTTCTAGGTTGACAGAATCTAGACATTTCTGTTCCTGTGTTTAAATGGCATCAGAGGACAGGACACACATGCTTTGTTACTCTAAAACAAACAAACAAACAAAAAAACGGATGACAGTAGGAAAAGGAAAGGAGATGAAAAAGAGAAAAGGAACTTTTTCTCTTGTTTTGGCTTTGCGTTTTACATACTAGGCAAGAAAATAATTTGCCACTATGCTCCTTTCAGAACTTACTAACTTTGCCCAGCACACCCCGTCTCCCTGTGTCCACCCTAACTAATTGTGCTGAGTCCTGAGTAACAGGGTAATGTAGTCATTAGCTCCCTATCGCTCCTTACAAGAATGCAGTAAGAGGGACATGCTAAAGGTTCTGTTTCCTCAGAAGATAGAGAGGAGGTCAAGATTGTGAGGGTAAGTTTTGAGAGAGGAATTATTCTTATGCAAAACCTGAAGAATAAGGCAAAAAGATGGCACAGGACGAAACAGGGTTCAGATCTTTTGTTCACAGGGTTGGTCTGAGTTGTACTCGACTCGACAGCACTCAACAACAGCAACGTGCAATCAAAATAGAGTAGTGTACACATTTCACTTGAAGGGGACAATCAAGACCCAAAAACACAAAACCACTGCTATGAAGTCAACTCCAGCTCATGGTGATCTACGTGCAACACAGTCAAACTGCCTGAGAGTTTCCAGTGGCTGTAATCTTACAGACATGAACAGCCAGGCCGTCCATCCAGTGTCACTGGCTGGGGGCTGTGTGAACAGTCAACCTCTCAGTCAGTTGTCAAAGTCCACACGACCTGGAGACAACAGCAGCAACTAAAAGGAGAAGCGAGGATCACTGTGACCTCAAAGCAAACCATCAATAGGAATAAGGAGATGGTGATAAAGTGATATCCTGGAAACAGTGTTTTGTGAAGGAAATGGAACTGGAGCAAGAGGAGTAACAGGGAAAGAGTGAGTTTGGGAAATGATCAGAGTCGAACACACAGAGAATTATCAGGAGAGATCAAGTCAAAAAATGTCTTTCTTGGCAAGCATCTGCTTCAGTAGACTGATTTTCTTATGTGTGTTTATTTGAAGTACATTCTATTTGCACTGCAAGCCCTTTTGGCAGGATTCTGAAATCCTTTCCCTCAAGGAGGAATTTTGCTGGATGTGATTTCACAGTAAACAGATCGTGTGGAATTTAAACACAGGACCTTGTCCATGGGGCCAAAGGCCTGAGGACGAAAGCAGCCTCACGCTCGGCTCTTCACTCGGGGTGAGTGACATGTGCACCAGGCATGGGTCACCTGCTTGCCAGGGGTGGGGAGGAGGGCAGCAGGGCTCTGCACTCTCTGGGCAGAGCCCTTCTTTGACAGCACACTGAGATGCACAGTGAGGCAATCAGTGTGTGTGAAGGAGCTGTAAAACACTTTTCAAAAACCTGTTTAGATTTCAGGATGACTTTTCAATTACTCTCACATAGGGCATCTGAACTTTAAACACAGCCACTATTTTGCAAACAAAGTCAAACTTTTAAAGGATAACATGGAAGCTCTCCTCATGGCTAAGGGTCAGCATTTTCTCCCAGGACAACGCAAGCCGCAGAGGTTAGGCAAGGGGCAGGGGCACCCGAGTGTGGGGAGCACACATAACCCGTCACTCCTTCTTGCTTTCTGCCTGAGGCCTTTTAAGGCCGTAAGAACCAGGGGCAATAATATGTTGTTGTTGTTGTTGTTATGTGCCGTCGAGTCGTTTGCGACTCATAGCGACCCTATGTACAACAGCCCTAAACCCTGCTCTATCCTGTG
>NW_006399854.1:1985361-2013229 GCF_000299155.1 Elephantulus edwardii | reverse complement strand
TATTTCATTAAATTCTTCTGTATCTGCCAATTCCTTTCGATACAATGACTCAATATATTCCTTCCATCTTCTTTTGATACCTCCTGGATCATTTAACATCCTGCCTAAAGCATCCTTGATTGTAGCAATGAAAATACACTCTATTTAAAAAAGGCTGGTTACCAACATCACAAAATACCCTTTTGCTCTGCTCTTGGGCACTGAGCATGCTCAGGTTCACCCAAGACAAGGAGCTGAGTCATGCTTCCAGATGAGCCAGAAATTGTGACCAGTGTGGCCATGTTGGTTCTAAATGGACCTGGCCTCACAAACATAGACTTCTTGAGCTGAACTACTCAGGATACAGTTCAATGTCAAGGACAAGCAAGTGGAAAGATTAGCACATTGAGAAAGACCCAACACAAAGTACGGAAGAATTCAGATCCAGATCAAGGGGTGGGGGTCAGAGACAGTTGATAATCCCTAAAATATGAGTAAGCCCGACAAACATTTTTAATTGCGGACAAGCGAAAGCTGCCGAGTTAAGCTTAGCTGCAGCCAGAACAGCGAATGAGCATGACACTTTCTTGCTTGGCTACAGAGAGAAGTAAGTATGTCTGCATGCCCTGGACAAGGATCTGTCTGGACCACAGGTGAAACTGCCTACTTGTTAGACCCAGCATTCGAATCTAACAGCCTTTATGGCATAAGAGGATGCCATATAATTTAGACACAGGGCTGAGCCCCAAGAAATTTACAGCCTGCCTTGTCTTATCTCACACAGGAGGATTTAGATGTAGAGGACAGTGCAGGGGTCTTAAAAGTGGGTTTGTGGTTGTGAGAAGCATGGGGAGTGAAGACAGCATTCTTGGTGCATTAAGAATGCAGTAATGCAGTAATGAATCAATTTATGTAGCACCATCTGTGATCTCCTAGCATTTGTGAGAGTCTAGATATTCCTGGGAAATGTAGATTTCCTGCTAAAGCTCATTGATTTATATCATCTACTCATGCAGGATAACTGTAACTCGAGAGGCAGAATGTGACAGAGTGGGTCCTGAGCGTATTATAGACTCATGATGTTCCGAATAAAGTCTCCTAATATAAACACGTAGAGCCTTTTGTCTAATCCCATCAGTTTAGAGATAAAGAAATCTTTTATCAGCAACAACCAGATTTTCTCAAAAGCCCACTCCTTGTTGGAAGTCACTTGCCACTGATGCTTTGGGACATGCCTGGTGGCTCACCTGTTCCAACATGTCTTTTGGCAGATCCTCCTGTTCGTCCATCGTTAGAATTGCCCGTTTGATTTCATCATTAGATAATTTTAACCTGGAGAGAGAACATTTTGCTGTTAACAATATTGGCTTGAGTATTAAAATTTAATACAAGATAATTCATTTCACGGCACCAGCTGCTGGTTTTCAAGTTGGTTTTTTTCTCCTCAAAATCCCTTAGTGAAAGCTTATTTCCTCACAATACTGTACCTAAAAATAGTGTTTTGAAACTGCCTTAACATTCTTTTGGGGCTTTGTAATGCTCTGTTGACACAAGAGAACAAAGCTGTTATGTTCTATCATTTAGTTTGCTTAAGCAAGGGATTGGAAGATCATAAATGGGGAAACACAGCAATTTTCTTTTATATATAGTATCCAAGAATTGCAGGTGAGAGGGGAAAACTGTATTTTGAACTTGATTACATGTCAGAAGTGTTTAAAGTTTGCTGTTAGTTTCAAAAGGAGTTAGTTGTGAGAAGGCCAGACTACTGCTAACAAGTGGAGCAACAGTTAACACAAAATAAAGCACATAGACACTTCATAGTGGAGCCACAAACAACTACGGTCTTCATGTTTTTCACATGAAGAAGAAACTCAGGCTCAGAATGGCTAGGCTAAGGCATTTGTCCAAGTTCAAACATTTGCCAGTGGCAATACAAAACATGAACCCAAGACTTCTGACTAACCCCATCAATTGTCCTGATAAGAAGTTGCTCTGATATCTCAAAGGCAGGCGGTTTGAACCCACCAGCTACTTGATGGGAGAAAAATAAGCAATCTCTTCCTGTGTGATCTACAGCCCCACTGGAGGCTCAGCTCTTGATTCCAACCCAATGGTACATAACAATATAACCAATTGTCTTAATGGGGGCAGTCAGAGCAAAGAATCTATCTAATTATTGCCTGTAACAAGGGATTCATTCCTTTATTAGACACACATTTATTTTAAAAATTTTATCTTCTTATAGTCTACCACTTGTTGTGTCAGAACCAACCCATAGCTGACCCTCCAGTGGATTTCAGAGGCTAGTTAACTGCACAGGTGACTGCCCATCCTTCTCCCATGGAGCACCTGGTGGATTAGAACTGTGTGCCTTTGGGACTGCAGCGGTTTCTTGCCACTACGTCTCCAGGGCTCTCTAGCCCACCATAAATGTGATCCATTAATGTCATCTGATGTGTTTGTCTATTCTTTGCTTTTCAAGAATAATCATATTTAGGATGTGAGATAGATTCATACATAAAAGAGGAAGTTGTACACATATCCTATGTAACACCTGAAAGCAGGGTCTGAGCATCAGACAGGACGGACCCAAGTCTTGGCTCTGACACCTAGTGGTCAGTGCGCACTTTGGAAAAATTTTTATCAGGCTTCGGTTTCTTCATCTGTAAAATAGATATAATAGCTCTATAAAAGGAAGGAGAGGGGGAAAGACATTTGTGGGGGCGAGAGGGATTAGCTGGCGTAACATGTATAGGATGCATAGCCTCAGTGAGGAAATCAACCATCCAGTGGTACAAAAGGTCAATCAAAGGGGGGCTAACCGAAAAGATGGAGGTCTGAGTTCACCTCGAGGCACGTAGGAAAAAACCCCAGCAACCCAATTCTAAAAAAATCAGTCTTAGAGAAGGCTAAGGAGCAGGTTCCTATTCGGACTCACATGGGGTCACCATGAGTCAGAACTGACTTGGTGGCAGCTCAATTTTTCTAATGAGTAGAATTCCCTACTATAGAAAGGAGGAGGGTAGGAGGAGGAGAAAGGGGGAACCCCTCAGTAGCAGTGCTTTTATAACCTTAATAATTAAGGTTCAGTCATTTGATCCTTAAAGAGTGCTTATAATACAGCTATTATGAACATGTCCTAAAGCACTCTCATACTCATTATTTCCTGAGTTTCCTCCCTGAGTACAATGCCTATTAGGCTCAGGGAGTAGTTAAAAAAAGAAATTGGAAGATGTAGCCCTTATTTTTAAGGTGGTTCTAATGTTGGGAAAGTCAAATGACAAGCTGAAACCCTCCTGACACAGTGTTGTAAAATGTGCACTTATCCCAGGTCTCATAAATGAGAGGGTCAAATAAGCATGTGCATGTGTGTACATGTGTGCATTTGAGTGTAAGTGTTAGGAGAACGAAGGACAAAGACAAAAGAAAAAAAAAGACCTGCCAGGTGGGGTTGGACAAAACACATCCCACCATAAACACTCGTTTGTCCTTTTCTCTCTCGATTTGACACTGTTAAAACAACACACCCTACTATTTAAACTCGATTTTGTTGTCACATGCCAATAAGTAAGAAAGAGCAGGAACAAATTTGAGAATCTTGTTGTGCTTATACCATTCTTCCCTAGTTCATGTTTTTCTATTCAAAGACAGCTTCTAGGCAAAATGCCAAACTGTCTATATTAAAAAAATAAGCCCTACTCTCTCACCTGATTCCATCATGAGTCTCTGTAATCATGCCCCGGACAACCGATCCTTCACAAACAAGTTTACCAGAACCTCATGACAGGAAACAATGCAGCTAAACTGACATGAGTAACCAAAACCCCAAAATTGTTGCTCTCAAGTAAATGAGGACTCACAGCGACCTTGCAGGACAGAGAACTTGCCCATAGGGTTTCCAAGGCTGCATTCTTTATAGAAGACAACTATCTCATGTTTTTCTCAGAGTGTCTGGTGGGTTAAAACAGTCAACCTTTCAGTCAGCAGCCAAGGACTTAACCACTGCGTTACTAGGACTTTTGAGTAAAGTAGAAGATGTGGGGGAAACTATTAGAGACTCAAGTTCTCTATCGCACGTGCTCTGGATAGCCCTAGATGCATGCGGACACTGATGGCTCTGGAAGAGCCCCTGCATGGGGTAAACATGTTTCAATGCTACATTAAAAGGCTGGAGATTTGTGTCCTCCTAGAGGCACCTCAGAAGAAAGTCCTGGTGACCAGCTTATGACAAGTCAGCCACTGAAAACTTTACGGAGCACAGTTCCACTCCACACCCTCTACACACATGAGGTCGTCATGATTCAGAACTGACTTAATAGCAATTGGTTTCTAAAAAGCTCTTGAGACAATGTAAGTTGCAAACACCATGGAACGACCACGCAAGGCGAAGGACAGGACTGTCAGAAAAGTTGGAGCTGCCATTAACGAAAACCAAATGGTTGCAGCACAACATCTATAATCATCCCAAGAAGTGCTGTGCTCATAAGAAAAAGAAATAAAATTAGCTCTGTGTCCTTTTCACACCGAGCTGAAGAAACCATTTTATGGTGCAGCAGCTCAACTAAGCCCTTCTGTTTTGCATTTAAAAAGAAAAGGAGTTGAAAATCAGAGTGAGAACAATACTTGGAGTATCAGATTTGCATTTCATTAGCTCCCCATATGGGGAGCAGAACTTCTAGCTTTTGAAATTGTATATATTTATGCTCCTCAACCCCCCAGAGGCTGTCTGGACTAAACACTAGCTCTAATTCATAACAATTTTGGTTTCTCTTAATGTGGCCCACAAAGAGACTGGAGACTTTAATGGATGGTACTTAAGAAAATCTACCTGTCAACATGCCGCCTCGCACGTGGCCAGTTGGATCAGACAAAGAAACTGTACCTTCAGGAGAGGAGAGAAGGATATGCCGCCCTGGGGGTGGGGTGGGTGCTGTGCTATAGGTTCTTAGGATCATCTGTCATCCACAAAATGAGTCTCTAATCTCTGTAATTTAAGGACCCTACAGATTCTAACCTCTTAATTGCTTTTAAAGCTTGGCAGTATTCTGCTGTGCTGGAGGGTGGTAACTTTTGAGACATCGCCTCAATGTTCTTTATGAGGCAGGAAGCAAACCAGCCATCTTAAATGGTATTTAACTCTACCTTGCTCTATGCAAGCATTTCAAAAATTTGCCAGGAGAATTGGAACATCCAGGCATAATTAAATGGAGTTAAGGATGGAAGGCTAGATCAGCGTGCAGCTTTATTAGCTCTGCTTCAGTGGACTTAAGCCAAATCTCCACGACTTTCAAGTAGCTTTTTGTGGTTTACTACACCCAGGCTGCCGTGTTAAGTGAGCATTTGGAAAGAGAAAAAAAAAAAAAAGAAATGGCACATTTTGTAAAACTGTATTTCAAATGGGATGACTTGGCAGTATAAACCTGCTTTCAAGTTTCTTTCTTTTCTGGTCTTTGTTGTTTTTTTCTTTTCTTTTTTTTTTTAAAAAAAAAAAAAGAAAAGAAGAAGGCCTCTGAGAAGAAGAGAGGTTCATATTAGAACATACATTTGAAATTGCTTTATGTCATTGAGGAAGCTCTGGTGGCCTAGTCTGTAGGGAGTTGAGATGCTAACTGAAAGGCCTTGCCTCCTTGCGAGTTCAAATCCACCTGTGGCTTCTTGGGACAAAGGAGGGTGATCTCTTCCCATGAGATTTACACTCACAGAAACCCAATGACGAGCCAAAGGCAATGAGTTGTTGTGCACCAATAAGTCTCAGCTGATCCTCCAGTACACACGTTTTCAGAGGCGGTCAGTCACACAAGAGGAGACGGCTCATCTTTCTCCTGCAGAGCTGCTGGTGGATTTGAACAGCATGCCTTTGGGTTGGCAGCACACTAAGCCCCCAGAGTAATATACTTCATCTACGCACATGCAGAAGAAAAGTTGGGGCTCACTCTGCCACAGGCTAGAGGGGTCGGTTGCAGCTGCTTCATTCTAAAGTTGGAATGTCCACTCTACTCATCCTTTCTGTAAACAGCATGATTCTTGGTCCATGCAGAGTCCACTGCAAATCCACACCCTCTAAGCAGTTTCTTTCCAAGAGTTGCAAGTGATCTTAACTGCTCACATGTGTGGCCATGAGAAGGGCCTGCATCTCATCCCCTGCCTTGACTTCTGGCACAAGATCCTTCCCAGAGACCGTTGGGCTCCTGACAGGGCCCAGAAGGTAACCCTGACAAAAGGTTCCACTAACACCTGTATCACACAAGTAAGGAAGAGCTTTAAAGGGTAACCAAACACCAAATGCAGGTTCACGCACGACAATGGGTTAAAGGGTAGCCAAAGTAATGAGTGCACTCACGACAATGGACTCAATGAAATATATCGCAAGCCTTCCTCCCCACCTGAGGAATCTGGTGTAGGGACTACACTGCTGGGAGAGAAATTCCTAGTGAGCAAGATAAGAGAGAGAGAAGTCTGCCAGCTTTTGAGAATGAAATAAGAAGAAGAAAGTGTAGACAGGAAGGAAATCTTGACATCATCTTTGAAACATTTCTATTCATTGTCCTTGTGTTGAAAATCTGTCACCAAGTCCAGTGGAGGGTTTCTTCCTATCACTCTGCTCTGTTTCTCATCATGTCTCATCTGGGCAACAGAGAGACTTCTATGTGATGGCTGTCACCCTTCCCTCCAGCTTCGGACTCCTTCCAACCTACTCTGCAGACCCTGAAGAGACCAAGATCCTATGAAAATCACCAACACCACGAACCAACCCACTGCACTAATTCTCAACCCCATGGGTACTGTAAGGGCTGCCATTAACTCCACAGCAATCCAGTGCAGGTATCGTGCAGGTAACCACTCTTATGTTCTCCATTTTACAAAGGAGGAGGTTAAGACTTAAACCTGGGTTAACTCACTGGACAAAGACTTCAGGATCTATTTTCTAGGTCCATCTAATATGTTTAAGCTCAGAAGTCCAGCAGATACATCTCTGCTGCGATCCCAGGGCTACAAGCTATGCAGATTCCCTTTCGGTGCCTTTGCACCTTCAGCAGGCCTCACTTGACACTCCATCCCCCTGCTCTCTGCCTGTCTGCGGTCACCCTTCCTCAAGGCCCAGCACACCCAGCTTGGGCCCCTTTCTCACTTTGATGTGTTTTCGCTCTTTTTGTTCTGACTATTTGAAACCCTGCTTAAATCCACCAGTCACTCCTCTGGAGAAAGATGGAGCAGTCTGTTTCTGTAGAGACTCCAGCCTTGGAAACCCTACGGGGCAGTTCTACTCTGTCCTGTGGGGTCACTATGAATAGTGCTGGGTATGGCAGTCAGCACAGTGCTGGGGGGCAGGGGTGGGAGGTAAAGAGCTTCATAGCGGTGACTGTCTAAGAAAAAATAGTTTAAAATACACTTTCTATTTCATATACTGCCACCTCCCTACTCCTTAAATTAAGATCCTGTTGTTCTGTGCTGTTTAGAAGGAATACATTTCATAGCTGACCCTCCAGTGGGTTCTTGCATGCTATAAAATGCACAGGAGGAAACTGTCTATATTTCTCGAGCGGAACAAGTGGTGGATTCAAACTGTCTGCCTTTGTGTTGGTAGTCGCAACTCTGTACCACAAGGCCACTATTGTTGCTGTTAGGTTCCGTCAACTCATAGTGACCCTCTGAACAATCGATCTGAACCCTGTCCTATGCTGTGTTGCTTCGTTAACTCTGCTATACTCACACAGGGCCCTCCTACAGTTCTTGTGATCCTCGGTCCTAACTCTATTCCCACTTGTTTGTCCTTTTGGCAGTCTGTGGGATATTTTGTACCCTTCTCCAATACTACAATGCAACATTGACTCTTCTTCTATCATCCTTATTGTCCAATTTACAAATGCATACCAAGCAACTGAAAAGACTTGGCTTGGATTAGGCCACCAGAGCTCCCAAAATTAAGATCTTACCTCCTTCTAGGTTTAAGAATGTAACTGGTGACAAGTGCAGAAAGTCAGCCAGGTATACTGCTGACTGGTTAAAAATATACATAATAAAAACACATTCAAATTAAAACTGCATAATTTCTCTCACCATTTCCACGGTCTATGTATCAGTCATGGGTTTTCCTGACAAAAGATTAATGCTAGTGACCAGAAAACTCTGCACAGCACTGAGTGCCCTGGGAGAAAAGAGGCTTGAGAATCTGATCAATAAGGCCCAATTATTGTGCGGTCACCTGAGACTCCAAATCACTTTGTTATACTCAACCCACCTATTAATTATGCTCACTGTAACAACAGCTTCTCCTTAAATTGCATTCTAATTAATAATGTAATGGATATGATACAGTTCTTAAAATTGTCATCGAGAGAGTTTAGATATGCTCGACTTCTATGTCCCACACACTCTTGACGCCTTTGAGGTAACAAGGGAATTACATACCACAAATATGAAATAATTCCTTCTATAATAGGATGGGAAATTTGCCAGAGAGAGTTGTAAGCTTATCTAAAACTTGTGTAATTATCCTGGTTGGCACCTAGCACTGAGAATTATCTGTCTCTGAGAAACTGGGTCACAGTCTTTTTTTATTCCTATAGGGATACAAATGCCAGCTAGGTTCAGAGCGATAAATTCCTTTGTCAAGTTGTTTGAAAGTGCTTATCTGGACTGTGAAAGCACAAAATGATGTGTCTAATAGGGAGAAAAATCTAGAATTGCAATTGTCTTTGAAAGTAAATTTAAATGAAAATTGTTAATTAAAAAACCTTTTTAACTTAGCTACTCAAATTATTTGAATATGAAAACTCCATACTTTGCACACACTAGGGTGCAAGACAGGGCAAGGTTCAGGTCTGGTATTCATAGGGTCACTATGAGGCGTAGCTGATTTAATAGCACCCAACACCAACAAACAATAGAGGGAGAAAAAGCAGACCTTCACATTCTTTTCTCCAGGGGTAGCTCTGGTGGCCTAGTGGAAAGGAGCTGCATTGTAATTCCAAACCCACCAGCTGCTCTGAGTGTGAAAGAAGGGCCATCTCTTCTGTGCAATTTTCTACCTGTGAAAACCTGCCGGATGATCAGAGGGTCAGCTAGGAGTTGATTTCCCCCCCAGTAGTGCCTTTCTAAAGGTTGATACACGGTTTGACTGGTCCACGTGTTCACGGAGCCAAATTGAAAATGAAAACTCACTGCCATGGAGTCTATTCTTCCTCCCAGTGACCCCTCCATCCAGCTCCCAAGGCTGTAAATCTTAATGGGAGGAGATGGTCCATATTTCTCCTGCAGAACCACTGGTGGATTCGGACTGCCGGAGACACACAGCCTTTAGATTATCAGCCCAACATGCTGAGGACTCACTGCCAGAGCTGCCAGAACAGGGCTTTGCTGTGTATAAAGAGCCAGCCGTGGGCAGAGGCTAAATGTTCAGAGGACAGCTCTTGTTACCTGTCATTAGTTGTATTAAAATTCAATGGTTTAAGTGTCAATTTCTCTTTCACTGAAAGGCACCTGCTTCCTAAAGTAATACATATATACCCAGCTAACAATCAAACGCCCACACTGACAACTGAGCTGTAGTTCTTTGTGTGAAACGAAATTTACTCTAAGCCTATCAAAAAGAGAACTACCGCTTTTCCACTTCTGAAAAGAAAAGACATCTTACGCCAGTTTCGAGGCATATGCAACATTCTTTCCAGACTCTAACTAATGTGACTTCTCTTTAAAGCTCCAAAGCTCAAGATTCTTTTAATTTACTTCCTAAGCATTAAGTATCTTTGCCCAACGTGAAAGTCCTTTTTAGAGAAAAGAAACCAGAGAGAACAGCCACTTGAAATACTCGGGACAGCCCAATACATTACCCAAAGCTGTGGCCGGACTGCAGTGTCCCCCCCGCACCTTCCCCCCAGTTTCTTCTTTTCAAGTTCCAAGGCCATGATGGTTCACTAATTATGAAAATGACATTTTTTAATTGAGCTGAACTGTATAAATTAGCATTTCATTGAGGCCAAAAATGTACTTTTTACAGTCATAAAAATGTTCAATAAAAGATCATGGGATCATATAAACTTTAAGTATCAAAAGGTAACATTAGAAAGCAAAATAAAACAAAAAGCACTCATCATTGGATCCTGATAGTGTTACTGAATGGCTAAAATATCTCTGGAGGCATAAAAACAGAACTAAAAGTAAAATGCTATCTACTTTGTCAATAATGTCCATTTTAAAGGCCCTTGGGGCAGGTGAGACAAGGCATGCTAATTTAGGATGCTCTGATTTTTAAACTCAGAAATCTGTAGAAATTAATCTCCAAGGCCTTCTAGCTCTGATATATTCCACTAGGGAAAGTCAGCTAAAAAGCTCTCTTCACCTTAAATGGCAGAGAACACAAAGAAATAGATTCAGCAGAGTGCTATTTAAAAACAATAAATTACAAACATGTGGTTTGGAGTCACACAAAGAAAAGTTGGTCCCACTACTAAAACATTTATTTGACATTAACAATACCTCGATAGAAGGATGTTGCAATTCTGAGCCCTTCGACCATCAATCACAGAAAGCTCTTTGACTTTAAATTTGGAACTCAGTGTGTCATCAATGGCATCTGCTTCTTTCTATAAAGAGCACAAAAGAAATCTATCAAAGTCAAACAGTGACACTCAGGCTTCAGACCCAGGTTTGCGTTACATTTTCTGCTTACACACTTGCATGTAGGCACGCACGCGCACACATACACTTTACATGTACACAGGCAAAGCTGAGGGAGGTGGGGAGCACAAGGGGGGATAGGGGAATGGAGACAAAGACCACGCTCTAGTTGACAAAGGCAAGTAATGAGAAAAGCTGACCACCCACGTTTGAAAAGCATTGTTTGGAAGTACAAAGTGTTTCAAACTTGAAGATGCTAAGTGTGCATAAATTACCAGTAAGTGGTGCCCGCCCTTTGTCCCTCAAATCCCTACGGCTAGCTGATAGAAGAACTGTCACTATGAATCAAGCTCAACTGAGGCTGGCCAATGCTGGTTCTAGCCATTTGTAGGGCCCATTCACCCCAGAACCATTTGCATCCTGAACTCTCATGGAGCTGAACAATACAACCTCCCAAACGTCTCCAAGTACAGCATGAAATTCCACATCCCACGTCTTTCATTATCTTGGTGCTTCATGGACAACAGGGAGGGGGATCAGCTCAAGGCATTAGTTCAATTACTCGAATTCACAGTAAACCACGAGTTGCAAGCCCCACTGTTGTACAAAAAGCTACAAGCGATGACAGCCAATCATAACTTATGATGGAATAGGCATAGAACACGTGGAATACTATTTGAGTAACTGAGTATTGGAGGTATTGCAAAATAACAGAAAGGGAAAGAACAGACTAATTTGTTATTTTTTGATATTTAGTATCAAGTTTTATTTTATTAGAGGTCAAGATCAATTAAAAACTACTTCAGGCCATTTTTAAAATGTAAGGAAACCAAGAACCTCTGGAGTGAGAGAATAGTTTTGTAGGAAACAAAGATGACATGGAATTAATAGCAAGAGGGATCACATGATTGAATTTCAATTGTCTGCTGTGCTGAGGCTCTGGGTATACCTCAATAGCTACTTAGTTTAGAGCTGAAGACCCAGTGTGGAATTACCTAGCATGGCATTACGCTGTCTCAAATAAAAAAGATAATAAAGAATATCAAGCTTACAGTGAGCCAAGCAGTTCTAATGTGCATGGTTTAGGCAGCAGCTCACTTACCTGCTTGGAGTTACTGCTCACAAAGAAATCCTACAGCCATGGCAGAAGCATGGAAAAGGTAAAATCAACACATGCAGTTCAGAAATCACAGCCAAAACAGGGCAAAGTCAAAGCATCGAGGAAGTCAGTCATACAAGGTAAGGTGCTGCTTCTGCCTTCTAGAAGCACCACGAGAAGTGACGAGGTTGAAAGAGATGAACTGAAGGCAGTGATGAGCAGTGTTCAGCATTCAGTGTAGTACCAGAAAAAGATATTTATTTGCTCTATTTGATGGCAAATAAAATTCAGAAAAGGGCAGGCTTTGGTCAGCTCTTGAAAGAACCAAGCTGAGCAAAGAACAAATGAGTTCCATTTACTCAACATGGTATTTCATCTGAAGCAGGAAAATACCAATCAATTCCATCAACTTGGGGTAAATGTCTCCCATAGCAAAACATGCCTATTTTGGAGGTGTGTAGAGGAGTGTGGAAAAAAGAAATGTCCTGCTTTCCCATGTCATAAGCAAGGAGTTGAGAAAAAAACAAGACAAATGAAGAAGATGATATCAGCAATACTGGTTGCCTCGTGGTAAGGAGCTACACTGTAATCCCAAAGGTACATGGTTCGAATCTACCAGCTGCTCCAGGGAGGAAGGATGGGTAATCTCCTCCCATACACTTAACTGTCTCGGAAAACACACTGCACGGTCCACCATGGGTCAATTCTTACTCAACTGCACACAACAAGGACAAAACCAGCAGTGGGTGAGGAGGGAGCTTTGGTGGCCTGGTGAGTAAGGAGTTGTCCTACCAACCCAGACACACACAGTTTGAATCCACCAGCTGCTCCATGACAGAGAAATGGGCAAACTCCTCCCGTGAAATTTATTGCCTCTGAAAATCTGCTGGAGGGCCAGCGATCAGTCAGTTCTGATTCAATGGCACCTAACAACAACAACAACAACAACAATGGAGAAGGAATTGTGCTACCATCCCAAAGGCATGTGGCTGGAATCTACCAGCTGTCCTGCTACTTGATAGCACATAACAACAATACTCTTTAGAGGGTCCAAACAAAATCTGTGGGTGCTATGGATAGGTATGAGTTAAAGGGCATAATACCCAATTAGCATGTGGTCCAGTGGTGTGGAGCCATATGGCTCTGCCCCAGGGTGTTCAAGGATGCAAGGTCAAGAGACTGCTCTCAACTAGTTCATAGAAAAGACACACAGGAAAAAACAAAAGGCAAACAGTCCACTGACACGTGTAGAAAAAGTTACAGCTTTTGTTGCGTATTTTTGCAATGCTGGAATGAATGAGTGAAGCTTCAGTGTGCAAAACACACTGTGGCTTTTGAGCCAAAAGCTTGCACAACCAGCAGACTCTTGAAGGTCTCACTGGTCTTGGCAGCACTGCCGAAGCCAATTTTACACAGATGAGCGGTTTCACATAGTTCTGTTGGGAAAGAAAAACCTTCCTTCCCTTGTTCCATCCATGTAAGGAGGGCTTGCTTTTCTACAATGGCTCTTAGAAAAGAAATCGATAAC
Source organism: Elephantulus edwardii (assembly GCF_000299155.1). NCBI lineage: Eukaryota > Metazoa > Chordata > Mammalia > Macroscelidea > Macroscelididae > Elephantulus > Elephantulus edwardii. The sequence continues at coordinate 2,000,006 of NW_006399854.1, read as the reverse complement.
CCAAATAAATCTTCCTTTCTGATGTCACAGCTTTCCTTGGTCTCCGTTGTAACTGTTGAGTTTTGACTCTTACACAGTTCCATGGGACTTTTTTCCATAAATGTGTTTTCCTTTCAAGGGGCAGAAACTACTTGGTAAAATGAATTCTGTAAGGTCATTCTGAACTCCTTCTCTTGCTTAAAGAGACAATGGTTAGTTGAATTTTGAGCCTGTTCTTGTTTGTCTTCAAGGACATTTTTACAACGTATTCTAAACTGTAAGTTTTCACTGTTAAGACATTAAGTCTTCTATCCTCCAGTGCAATGGGCTTCAAATTGGGCAACTGTCATTTAGTGGGTGTTTGATCCTACACTACTCCCTCTATCTATAAAACACAAGTAACAACTGGATTATTATGGTGAAGATTAAATATGATAATGTATACAAAGCATTTTGTATAGTCCCTCATACATATTCATGAACTCAATACTTGACAGCTATCATATAGTACAATTATCTCTTCAAGCTGAAGATCAAGTTCATTTCCCTCCTTTTGTTCTGCTTGCAGTTGAGGTAAAGGACAGCTGGTCAAGGTCCCCTATTTGTAACAATAACAGCCATGTGTGTGACATGGTGGTTACTGTCGTGTGTACTAAGTTGATTCTGAATCATGGTTACCCGATAGGACAAAGGGTTTCCTAGGCTGTTATCTTTACAGGAGCAGATCACTCAGTCTTTTCACCTGCAGAGCCACAAGTGGGCTACACTGCCATTGTCTCGGCAGCCAAGTGCTTAACTGCTGTACCACCAGGGATCCTTAGAAGTATGACTGTGTGGAGCTAGGTAGTTTATCTTATCTTTCCCAAGAAGAAGCTGAGAAATTCACAGGAGACTATGGTTAGTTCGCTTCCTGGAGTTTCCTTATCCAAATATAATTTTATTAGCATATTATAACTAAAATTACAAAGCCTATCAGTTTCACTAGGTGGGGCATGTTAATGATGTTTCCAGGCTTCTTCAAATCAGTTAACTTTAAAAAAATCCTTAAATTATGCACTCAAAAGTCATAAAGAAAACTTAAGACAGAACCAGAACCAGAACCAAGGCCAAAATGTTCAGTTGAAACTGATCCATATCTAACTCTCCATTGGATTTCAGATGCTGTAAATCATATGGGAGGGGACTGTCCATTTTCCTCTTGTGGAAATAAATAAAATCACTACAAATTGGCTTGGGGCCAAACAGAATTATCTATATCTGGCTCCTAACAGGATGTCTGATTTTCCAGATGACTTCTAGCATAGGAATTAGAGTGTGGAATATAAATAGGAAGTTGAGACTTGTGTTTTCAGTTCTGAGAGGTTCCTATAGATATGGTTCCATGATAAAATAATAACAGAATACTTTTTAGGTAATGGCAACATTTCCATGAATCTCTTTTGTAGTTGAGATATCTTTGTAAACATGATAAAAGCTGGGGGTGGAGGCTCATTCCAGAAAAATGTTACACACTAATATTAACATACATACTAATTCTTACAGCTTACATTTGGACCAATAATACTAATTCTTAATATGAGCCCATTTTTAGAGCCTGTAACTTACACTTCATTCCTAAGACAGAGCTTTCTAAAAGTTGTGAACACTAAAACACAATTTACAGGAATCTCTTTTTCATTTATGTGACATGCCCAAAGATTACATTTATTGAGATAAAGATCTTAAGCCATTCCACCTTACAATGTGAAAATAAATTTTAAAAAGAAGACACCAAAGGATGAGGCAATGAGTCCCCCAGAACGACCTGTGCGTTCCTTATTAGTAGAAGTTGGAGTTGGGACTCTTCTGTTCTCTAAATAAAAGTGGGGAGACCTTGAAATGTTATCTTATGTGCTCATAATCGGGACCCTTTCAGATGGGGCAGTTTTAGACAAAGAGCAGGGAAGTAACATCTAGATAGTAAGTTGCTAATTTGTTGCTACAGAAATAGAAACTTTTTATGTGAGTGTAGCGCCTATAGCTCAATTCTCTTTTAAGCACCCTGCATATTACTGTTCCAATAGAGAGAAATGAATTTATAAGCTCAAGATGAAATCTGATAAAAACTAAATGAACATTATTTAATTGTATCTGAGATAGTACCACTATACAATGTGCTACACTATGTATAAAAGTAAATCTTTTATGTGTGAGAAGCAGGTCTAATGTAATTCTAATGGGAAAAGGGGCCCTGAGATGCAAGAAATTGACTTTCAAATGAACTTTTGGAATGTGAGTAGGTGAATGACTTAACACTATTCAATTCCATTTCATGGGCACATAAGCCTACATAATCAGTGCTGCACACCTTTGATATCTATACTAGGAATGGGGGGCGGGGAGCCCAACAACCCGAAACCTTCTCAATAGGGGTGGCCTTGTTCTTAAAAGTAGAGTTCAAGAAAATCCTCTACAAGGCTTGTCATTCAGAATGAATAAAAACCCATGTACCACAAAGAAAAAAGTGTAACTGAGAATTCTGCCACTTATAAAGCTAACTCTTGCATCTGTTGGGATAACACACTAAGCCATGTTTTGGTCTATAAAATATGAATCATATACTTGTAGAGTTGATGTTAAATACGAATTAAATAAGAAAATACATATAAGATCTTTAAGGGAACTAAATTTTAGGTTTGTCGAGATTGGTAACTGTGTGTAATAAACTGTGTATAATATATCAGGAATATAATGGATATTTAAGAATTGCTATCTTCTTTTCTCTTCTATTGTAGTGATTTCTATTAGTGGTTATTTTTTTTTCCTCTCTTTGCTACTCTAGGCTATAAGTTACTTTGTGTGCCTATACAACATTTTAAATACATTTGCCTCATTTTAAGTCCTTCCTAAAGAACTTCCAACACAAAGCAGACAGTGTTAAGTATCTGCCCTTACTTTAATGCTATACTTCCCCTTAACTCAGACATATTTTATGTGTATACGTTATGTTCTCTAAACCTCACTCCCTAGTGCTCACCAAAATGATATTAATTTAAGTTACTGATATTCTTCTTCAAAATTTTATTCTGTGTGGTGTTGCTGCTGTATGCCCACATGCCTCTCTGAGAAACTGGCCTGGTCAAACAACTGGCTGAAGTCCACAGAGTCTGACTAGGGTTTCAGAACGCTGGAAGGCAGAAAGAGGAGACAGGGAGGGGAGCAGAAATAGGTTCCCAGTAGTCACTTGGGAATGGAAAAAGAGAGCAGTTCAAGTGTGATAATTACATAATGCATTGCCAAGACTGAAATAAAAATGCAGAGATCTTTTGATGTTGCCATTAATTATGACATTAGGGGACTCAATGACAGGCACCTACTTTATTCTATCCTACATAATCTTACTAGAATATTTGCACCTTTCTAGTTCTACCCTTCAACTTTCAGTAAATTCAATAAAATAGCTCATTATTATTGAGCCTTACTTAGGAAACTGATTTTTGGTTGGTTTGGTGTGGTTTTATTTTTTTAAATCTTTCCCCCTTTGCTTGTGCTGAGAGAGGAGGATAAGGAGAATTACTTTAGGTGAGCAAGTGGGTGAGCAAGTGGGATGAATTGTCTCCTCCGTAAGTGCTATTGAAAATATGGTCACGAGTCTTACTTTCAAGCCTACTTTAGTGCTGAGTGCAGATGAAATGCTCTGGTATATCCTGACTGGGAGGACTACTGATTACTTAAACAGTGACTGGTTGCTAGGAGATAATTACTCAATGGCTAGGCTTTATGCAAGCCTTCCTTCCCAAGCTCCTGAGCACTGTCCACATATTTGTCCCAGAGCATTTTGGCAGCATCCTTCTGCACCTTCTGCTGAAAGCTAGTTAATTATGAGTCTTGTAAACTTGGGTCTTTCAACCACCTGCCTCCGTAATAAATACAACCGACATGCTCAGGCTTGAACAGCATCATTAGGATTTGCTGCTGCCTTTCTGTCATTTTATTTGCCTCTCAAAGTTCCCAAACCTCCAATCTTTAGCAGGCAGAATGGACTTGCATTAGAGGTAAAAAGTGGAGTGGGGAATCCATAGCATATAACCAAGCCATAGAGTTCATTAATCTACTATAAAATGTGTTAGTGTGCTAAGGCATCATGTCTAGGCCCAGGGTCATCTTCCTAGAATGGCAGGGAGAGAGGAGGTGTGGTATGTATCTGCAGAGTATCTGCTGTATGAAATATCTGCTCTCTTCTCAAAGCAAGTGTCTTACTTTTCTAATAGAGTATAACATCTCTCCATCTCCGTCACTAGCCTTTTAGATGGCGTGTGTAAATCACAACAATTTGTCGTCTTTCTTTCATGGGACCCAAACTGCATGTCACCGTTGCAGGATTCCACTTGTATTTTCACATTTATTAAAGCAGCAGTCAAGGGACTGCAGCGAAGCTTTTCTTCTCTGAGACGAAAATATCCTGGCTAAAGAAACATCATAATTTCCTTTCTTTCTTCTTTTCATTTCAGACAAAGGCCATTAAAAACAATACAGAACGACTCTCAGCTTTTATTTTCCCCCAGCCATAGCCCATCTTCTGCTAGGTGTTCAGCACGTCTCTTCCAAGAGGCTCCTATGTGGGACCTGAGCCAAGCATAGGCAGAACAGGAAGTCTGCTGCCTCTCTGAGGATACTCCACCCTGGGCATGATTCACGGCACAGCTGAGCCCAAGGAAAGCCCCCGTACATATGGCCGCCACTCAGAGTTCCTGTTTAAGAGACACTCCGCTCCTTCCCAACTCCTCTCCTTCATTTATCCTCAAGAATATTTCTTCTCATCCTCTGGGGTTCAACTTCTACTCCAGTGCCTATTTTGGAGCCCACGCCACCTTTTTTGGGTCTTCTGAAACTTTCTGTACCTAGACTCTCTGACCTTTTCTGGCCCATTCTTAAATTATCTACCAACAAGCCAATTTGTGGGGTATCAAATACTGCACAGATCAGCCCAGGGCTTTGCTAGTGACACTGCTACCTGGGTACACATTCATGTGCATAGTCAGCAAGCAATGAACAGATGCTCTTGCTCCTATTATGAAATCATCACTCATTTTTCTTATTGTACTATGGTTTATTTTTTAATTGAGATTTTAATGAAAGTTTATAAAGAACTTGGATTTCCATTTATTCATTGTTGCACATTTGCCTCTCTGTCTCCTCTCCCCGCAGTTCACTTTATTCTTTGGGAAAAAAGTTCTTTCACTGTTATCCAAGTCAGCCCCAAACCCCCTCACCCCCAGACTACTTGACTATGCAGCTCTTATTCTGGACTCTTGTCATGCCAACAATAACTAACCATATATTCCTTTCATACAGTTCTCTCCTCTGTTTCAATGTCGTGTACATTATTTATCCCCACTTTTCTTAGTTCCCCCTAAACCCCCATTTCAGTCCTGTTTTATTAGTGGCAATCACTTTTTAATAACTTTGCTGGATTCCCTCCTCTTCTGTGTCTCTACTGTCTGCACAGTTTTGCAACCCTACTTCAGAATTTCTATCATGTTCATAACTCAGTAAAAACTTTGCAGCTTCTTTCTAGCTGCCAGATTACATTCACTCATCTATCCCCATACTTATAAATGGAGTCTTATTGTTAAATGCACTGTACTGTTAACCAAAAGGCCCAGAATCTCTGGTCGTTTTAATCCACCAGAGGAGAAAGCTCAGCAGTCTCCTCCCATTATGATTTACAGCTTCAGAACCTCTATGGAAGGTCAACGTGGGCTTAACAGCAGTGAACTGAGACTTCTAATGGTTCTATCTGGTTCTAAAAGCAGCCCAATTCTGGTAAGAACCATTTGATATTATAAAAATAGTGGCACTTGAGCATTTGATTTCTTCTAACTTCAGGAAGAGGAAAGAAAATCAGCATCAGCCTAAGGCTGGTCCCTATGAAGTAAAAGTCAGACATAAGTACCCTTCAACCTTTTTACCAGTTCTGACACCAGCTGTTCCTCCTACAGCATTCTTTTTCTCTGCTGAGTCTGATAATCTGTCTCAACGGCCACACAGAGTTTAGACTATACTTACAGTTATGGGGCTTGTTAGGGCCGTAACAATCGTCCGGACTGGAACAATTCTCTGATCAGAACAGCCTCTTCTCAGCTGTACAGACACCAGGTTACGAAGTCTTCTATCAAGGACCTCATATACCTTCAACGTGTACGGACACTGATGGGTACACACACGCAGACACACATACCATCCTGCTTTTCAGGAACATAACCAGGCAGACAAACAGCCTAGACCTAAGATGACAGATGGCCCAGAGATTGTGCATAATGACGTGGGTTTTGTTTTCCACTGTCTGGGGGAACATGCTATTACCTGCTGTCTTTGGTAGGCAGAAAAAGTTCTTTCCAAGTCTTCAAGATCTAGAATTTTAAAGACTTTTGAATCATCAATTTCCATCCATACTGTTCCTTCGAGTTTGTTCTATAAAGATCAAGTTAATAAATGCTTAGTTTTACGGTTGTATCAAACAAGAACAGGTATGGTTACAAAAAAGAACAAAGCTGATGTTCCAAATTATCCATTCCACCCACCAGATGGTCAAAGTGAGCTGGTCTGTGTAACCCATGAGTCATTTGAGAAGGGATGTGACTTAAACAGAAGCTAGTGAGGTCCTCTACTCAATACCAGGAAGTCATATGACTGTGCGAGCGGCTCTCCCATTCAGTGAGAGGGCACAAGGAGCTGCTGACACCAAGTATCATGGGAACCAAACATGGGGACACACGGCTTACCTCAGGCAGCTTAGACCAATTGAACGATTTCAGGGCATTTGTCGGCTGAGGAATATTTTTCTTCTTAAGTGCCAGTCCCAGGGGAGCACCAGGCGGTGGCATGATCCCTCCTCCCAGGGGAGGAGGTCCGGGAGGAGGTGGCGGGCCACCTGGAGGAAGGGGGGGAGGGGGAGGGGGATGTAATCCACCAGGGGGCAGTGGGGGAGGTGGAAGAGGAAGGTTAGCGCCTGGGACTGCCGATGGGAAGGGTCCTCCTGGGGCTCCAGGCGAGGGTCCACCTGGGACTGACGCACAGACAGCCCTCTGCAAAGGCAGAAACAGGAGAGGAGAAGATCAATGGAAGTACTTTACAGTTTATGTATGACTTTAAGAGTTTTGAACTTTGCCAGACATGTGTATCATGGCAAAATTCACACTGACTACGAGTGAGGTTGAATGGAACAGTAAGTCAAGTGGACTTTTAGGGTCTTCATTCAATGCCATTCTATCAATCACGGTTTTGAAGTTGGGAGTCTACTGTCTATTTTAAGGAATTCGCCTATCTCTGTCAGCCTTCTCCATCATACAACTTTGTCTTCACGAGATCAGACTTCATCTAAAGTTTTTAATGTGGTTCATAGGATTGCTATGAGTCACTTGATTTGACAGCACTCAATAACAACAATCACTTTCACAATGGGCTTGTATTTAGAATGTCTACTCCAAACCTCTGTTCTGAGACTGAGTTATCACAGAATAACTGAGTCTCATGACCACTGATCAGTCATGCTTAGGGTCTCATTTCCCCACCAGAAGTCCTCAACGCGAGGACAGGCTGCAGGGGACGGGAGGCCTCCGCAGCCCCAGGCCTGGGAGCCCTGCCCCGTGTGCTCACCCTGCTGAGCTCGTGCAGCTGTGCCATGAGGTCTGCCACCTGCTGCTTGACCTGCTTGTGCTCACTTGTCTCCTTCTCAAGTTTCTCCTTCATTTTATTCAAGGTCTGCATCATCTCTTCCTTCTCCTGGGTCTTGGCATCACACTCACGCTCTTTCTTTTCCAATTTCTGTTGTAGTTCATTGTGTTCTATGCATGGAAACAAGGGGACAAGAAATGGGGTGAGGCATCCAAGGGTGAATGTTTTCCTCTAAAAAGAAAAGGAACTGGGGCTGATGGGAGATTTTGGGTGACTCCAGGTAAAATCCTCTCCTCTTGATCCCAGCGAGGTGAGCTACTCACAGTTGAACAGGGGCTCATGTTTGGAGTGGAGCTTTGGAACGTTAGCCTTATTAACTGCATTTTGCAAAGGGCTGAAGTAAAACAGTCAAAACTTCAAAAAGGAAACCAGAGTTGATCTGAGCAAGTACATACCAAGCAGAATGGTCCCTGTTTGGTGTTTAATTCAGAATCTTGTCACAGAAGTGGCCTCTTTAGCAGTACTAGGAAAATGAATATTACGAGTCTAATTTCAAAAGCAAAAATTGAGGACAGAAATCCAGCCTCTACTAGGTTTGCTGGCTGGCTTTTGATGAGCAAAAGGGCTGAAAAGGAAGCTCTCTCATTGTGGGTTAGAGCGGCTTCCAGACCCACTATGTGTCCCCACACGGAGCCATTTCTCTCATCCCCTTTAGGAGGGCTACTTAGACTCAAAGCATTTTATGTTTCAGGCAAACAATTATTAAACTTTGTGAAAGCAAATGTAATCATTTCAGTATTAAACTTTTCAAAGGGAGCAGTAGTTTGGGTTAAGCATGAGAAGGAAGTTAAATTGGGGAGAAAATAAACTCTCAGCTGTAATTTTACTGACTTCTCTGTTTTTGCGACAATGGAATGGGGCCTCTAATTTAGCATCCTGATTACTCACAGGGTCAATGAATATAAGCTTGCTGACTCTAACAGGGACAGGAAACGATGAGCTTTGGAAAAATGGAACAAATGAAGTTTAAGCTGTAGATTTAAGCTTCAATTGCTTGGCCTCAATTCTTATTCTTTTTATATCAATAAATCCACAAGAGATAAAGTCCACTGGGGCAGATCTAGACAAGCTGGTCTCTATTACAGAATTTGATACCACATTTAAATTCTTCCCTCTCTGCCTCTTTCAATTCTCCTCCCCCAAAATCAGAGTTTTCAGAGAGGGGTTCAAACCACTAAAATCCTTGCCTCTTCATTCATACCAAACCTAACAGTGAGAGAAACAGTAGCCTGCTTTTTGTATTGATTTTTTTTTGGTTTGTTTTTTTATCCTAGCTTCTTTAAAGTCATCCGAAAATGACCTAATTTTCCTTCTATCTCCATATCATTGCTCTTTGACAATTATTCGATTAAGAATGTGCATTCTACCACTTGTTATTAAAAAAAAAAATCACTGCGTCAAGTCAGAATCCACTCACAGCTGACCATCCAGCAGGTTTTCAGAGGCTAGAAAATGCATGGAAGGAGACTGCCCATCTTTCTCCCTTGAAGTCACTGTTGAACCATCAGAAGTGCCATATTGGGGTAGTACGTAACTCTATGGCTACATCACCAGAGCTACCTTTACTTGTTATTAGCCTTTGTCAAATATGGCTGTAATTCACAATTATCTTGCCCTGATTCCGGGAATCAATTCCAAAGCTCTGGATGGAGATTTGAGCTCTGTGCTTTTCAAATGCTCCTCAGATAATCCGGCTATAGACCTCTTAGGCTTAGGAACCTTTAGCCTAAAAGAGTCAATCCACAAATTGCATCCATTTACCATGCAATTACTAGGTTTTTATTGAGCACTCATTTGCCACATTATTCCACAAGAATTCTCCTAAATATTTTCTACCTTTCAGGTCCATAGCACTTCCGATCTCCTCATAGTCTCTACCCTTCAACTAATTTGTCAAAGTCTGTCTCTGTTAATTCAACTTTGCAACTTGATTCCAGAAAAGAGCCAATTTCCCCCACAATCTCTCTTCTTTTACACTTGACCATGATCTTACCTTACACCATCCCTTTCATGGAGCTCAGACACCTTCTCTTGTGCCATCTCAGCCTCCTAAATCCTGTAACAGTCACTATCATTTATCGAAGAGCTAACACTATGCTCAAGGCCTCCTAATTGTTTCCTTATATCTCTATTTTCCACAGACTCTTCATAACAACCCTCTGAGCTAGATTTAATCCTTACTTTACAAAGGCGGTTACTGAAGGAAAAGAGCACATTAGTTAGTCCACCCAACCAATTAATAAGGGGCAAAGTGAAGATTTAGGCCCAGAGTTCAGCACAATGCCTGACAAACACAGGCAGTCGATGACTATTCACTGGATGAATGAATGACTGACCTTGGAGTTTATGTTCTAAGGAGCCAACTCTATTTGCATATCATATCTGTATCTTTGTGCTCCAAAGTGTACACTAAAAATATTTAAACTTCCTCTTTGGTTTGATTTATCTTTACCCTGAGTTTTGGCCACTGTTTCTATTCTTCCCATAGTTGTTTCTGGAATTTGGTTATAAAAATACATGTGAAAACCTAGTTTATTTGAGAGCAATCCGGATTAGTAAATTATTATTGCTGTTGTGTGCTCTCAAGTAAGAACCAATTCCGGGCTGACCCATCAGGAGATTTTCAGAGACAGTCAATCCCATGGGAGGGGACTGCCCATCTTTCTCTGAAAGAGCAGTTGATGGATTTGAACTGTGTGCCTTTGGAATTGCGGCACAGCTTCTTACCATTAGGCCACCAGAGCTCCCAGGGTTAATGTGAGAAACCCATACTCTAACAGGGCTTCAGACTTGATCCTTTTCTGGAATCAGCCCTGTTTTGTGACTTAGGTGGAAAGTACAAATGTGATGAGAGGGAAGGAAATGCCAAGGCATAAGGAGCCTCTTAAGTCCATTAAACATGGGGATGAGTGTTACTGTATTTCACTGGCTGTGACTGAGGAACTGGGACAAGGAAAAGGAAGTCGGCCAACCTTCATGGTCAAAGAGCAGTGGCTGGGGTGAGGAATGACTGTTTTGAAAAAGGGGCTAGCTTAATTTGTCAATATTTTGAAGGAAGAAGGAACACTGCATTCATCGTTCTGAGTAGCTGGCACAGTGAAGGGCATCAATGTCCCTCCTGAAACTTGATTCTAAGCAATGCCATCAAAGACTTATGCAAACACTCACCAATAGCTGACCTGTTAGTGTTCCATAACAAGGTATCTGCAAAGGTCAGTGATATTCTGCATGATTTCTCTATTTACAACTGGTACCAAATTAAGGGCATACGGACACTCGGGCTGCAGAAGCCAAGCTTCCTGAGCTGCTCTGGTAAAATATCACACAGATAATGCTGGGCAGTCCCAAGTATCCTTTCCCACGATTACTGAAACCCACTACGTGTGGAAGAGCAATTATGGGGTAAGCGGAGCACTGGTTGGGATCAATGATATTGAGTAACACATGATAAGCTTTTCAAGAGATTTTACATATTTTGATGAAAGGATAAAGTATCTGCGAAAAGTCAGCACTTAAATTTCCTTAAGACATAAAAAGAAAATGGCAGTTTCATGTACCAAAGTCAACAGGAAAACAGGAAACTCAAGGTCACCCAAATAACAAGGCCTCTTCATTTACCTTTTCTCATTTTTTCTGCTTGTTCTTTCCATTGCTTAACTTCATTTTCATTAACCAACCTATGTAACAATTAAAAGAATAGTTATTACCAAAAAAACTCAAAACCCAAAAATGTCCTTCTGCTAAATGTAGGCCTCTTAGGTACACACCCCCCAAAAAAATACTGCAGAGAAAATCCTTAGCACACTTGAAAACAATTTAAATTCAGGCGTTACTTAGCTGTATCACGTGTGTATACATTGTAATTCAAGTTTGACTTATGAAACGGGTTAGCTTTCCCAACTGTTATTTTAAAGTAAGGTAAAATATGCACCTTCTATATCTCATTGACAACAAAGAAGAAACTTACATTCTTACGACATTCTTAATGTTAAAGTTTTCCAAAGGTGTTGAGTCAGGGTCTTGTCCTTTGTCGTTCTGAATAACAATTTGCTGTATAATTCTATCTAGTAACAGCCAGTACTGAACCGTGTTCCCACTTCTCTTATCTAAAAGGGAAAAGAATCATGGGTGAAAAGATCAAGACGTTCCTAAACCAGGATTAATATTGTGCAACTGTGCTCACTCTTCAGAGACACAGAGCACGAGAGATGTTTACAATGCCTGCACCAAGGGTTCCCGAGGTTTCTTGGATTTTGACATGTGATGGTCATTTATTTGATTTGAGAGGCACCCCACACCATTTTCTAACTGTGTTGTAAAACATATATTTATTTTTAAAACAGAAGCAATTTACGAATCACTTCATTTCAAGAATTTCACAATACTTCTTAAGTTTGTGTGGAGACATACATTCTATGTCCTATGAGCTATCATATAACTGAGGCTTGGAATTGCTGGTCTACACCCAATCTAATCTTCTCAGAAAGAGTCCTTTGGACAATGTCCAAACTTTCAGCAACACACATGTGAAGCACAGGCACACTCACAAGGCATTTGGAGGCAGTGGTGCAGGATGGACATGAAGTGAGGGTAGGCTTCGCTGTGCGTCAGCCTCTTCCTGGTCAGTTCAAACATCTGAGTTGCACTTTTTGTATCTATGTGAACCTATTCCATAAGAAAAAAACATGGGGGGGGGGGGGGGAAAGGGGGGGGGGGGGGGGGGGGGGGGGGACATGGGGGGGGGGGGGGGGTGTGGAAATCCAAGTCAACATAAAAGTTCTTTGATTTCCCCAAGGTAAGAAAATCCAAAGTAAAGAGAAACTAATCCTGCCACTGAGGTAGCAGAGCAGAAGTCTAATTTCACTCTTTAGTTGCACTGGTCCAAGACAACTCTACAGCACATGCTACGTGTAACTCTGTGAGCTGATGAGTGAAATCAGAGTGACGATAAGCATACATACCAGTTCAAATCTTTTGGCAAATTCTAGTTCATCTTCATTTCGGAGCATTTCAAAAAAGTCTAAATGCCTGAAAGTTAAGTAAAGAAAGTTATTCAAAGTAGTACATTCTACAGTCACAGAGCATGGATCTGGACACTAATACTAAGGTCTTTCCATAACTCTCAGAGGTTTCTTTTTAAGAAATAAGACAACAGCATTCTAATGCCTTCGTTTTACTAGGGTCCCCCGCCTCCTCCCAAAGAGTGAGGGTGGGAGAGAAGGGGAATCATCTGAGTGAAATGAGATCACAATAAAAGAAAACTTTCAAAGTCTAGGATGTCAAACCCATGCAACATAATTAATAAATGTCTACTGAAGTGTAACAACCAAGAAGTTCAGGTGAATTCACTCCGAAACTCCCTTTACAAGAAAACAAGCCATATGCCATATGACTAGTTAGGAATTAAAGCTCATAAAAGAGATGTTGATGTCATTCCCTCAAATATTTATTGAGCCCCTTCTATGTCTTCTACACATAAGAGATAGGTTGATAAGCTTTATGAAGGCAAATATTTCAGAGTAAATGGAATAAGGAGGAGGTGATTGATGTACAAACAGTGATGGCAAATGGATTCTCCTCAAGGAACAAGGAAAAGAGCAATTTGAACATCTGTGGAGAGACCTTTTGATCCTGGGGAAATAACACACCCAAGTGCAAAGGCGAGGTGTTTGGCTGTTCACTGAGTTTCAAGGACAAGAGCATGCTTGAGTGTGTGGATGAGGAGGGAGAGTGGTAGGAGAGGCCCAAGCCTATCTGAGAAACAGGAAAATGACTGCAAGCCAGAGCAGATGCTGAGGGAGGCCACTTACATCCAAAGAACAGCTATGAAGTATCAAGTGAGTCTACATATTTTACAGTCAATTTTACAACAGCCTTGAAAAGTCATCATCATTACTATTTTACACAAGTCTAAAAATAGTAAGATTCAGGAAAATTTAATACCTGCCAGGATACATAGCAAGAAACAGGTAGGTCTAGGATACAGGTTTTATGCTGAAACCCATACTGAGTTTTCTACACGATGTGCTACCTCCGCTCTTGAGAAAGTCCTACAGTGTAAATGGCATTAAGTTGAACTAACATTCTAGTTAGTCACTCTGGAGACTAAGGTGCATCTGATACAGACCATGTAATCACTTGTTATGTGTCAGAGAGCTGGACAATGACTAGGGAGGATAGAAAGATAATTGATGCCTTTGAGCTGTGGTGATGGAAAAGAGTATTGAATGTGCCACGGACTGCTAAGAAAACAAACAGAATTGCCCTGGAGAGGGTTAAACCAGGCTGTTCCTTGAAGGCAAGGATTCTGAGGCTCCGTCTAACATACTTTGGACATGTTGTTAGGAGGGACCGGTCCTTGGAGAGGGACATCATGCTTGGGAGGGTGGAGGGACAGCGCAGGAGGGGAAGACCCTCTATGAGGTGGATTGATTCAGTGACTGGGGTAATCGGGATGGGAGTGTCAGAGACAGTGCGATTGGCACAGGACAGAGCAGGGTTTAGGGCTGTTGTACATAGGGTCACTGAGTCACAAGCGACTCGACGGCACATAACAATAATAACAACAACAACAACAACATTCTAGTGCAAGCTCCTTCTTATAGTTCTAGGCACTCACAAGCTGGATTTCCCTGAAGTATCACATGACAACATGAAACAGTAGGCTGAGAAAAATAACCTTCGATCCCGCCAGTCTGACTTACCGATCTAATGTGGAATTTTCATGCTCTCTTAATTTATCTATTATAGGTTGAATTCCTAACATCAGAAATTCGTAACGAAGATGAAGTCTGAAGTCCAAACTTTCCTGAAAGTAAAAGGGTGATAAAATACATATTTATGGATCTTTAATTAGTTGTTGTTGTTGTTATGTGCCGTCGAGTCGTTTACGACTCATAGCGACCCTATGTACAACAGCCCTAAACCCTGCTCTATCCTGTGCCAATCTC
>NW_006399854.1:1848973-1984069 GCF_000299155.1 Elephantulus edwardii | reverse complement strand
AACTTCTTCCTTCATCACCATAGGCTCTTGCTCATATGTTATTTCATTAAATTCTTCTGTATCGGTCAATTCCTTTTGATACAATGACTCAGGATACTTCCTGGATCATTTAATATTCTGCCTAAAGCATCCTTCATTATAGCAACTCTAGGTTTGGAATTTGTTCTTCAGTTCCTTGAGCTTAAGAAATGCTGAGCGAGTTCGGCCCTTTTGATTTTCTCACTCTAGCTCCTTGCATATTTCATTGTAATATTTTGCTTTGTCATCCCACGCTGCCTTTTGGAATCTTCTGTTCAGCTCTTTAGTATCTTGTATTCTTCCTTGTGCTTTGGCTTCTCTATGCTCCAGTGCAATCTTCAGTTTCTTCTGACACCCATTTTGGTCTTTTCTTCCTCTTCTGTCTCTGTAATGACCGTTTGCACTCTTCCTAGATGATACATTTGACATCCTCCCACAACTCATCTGGTCTTCGCTCATTAGTGTTCAGGCCTCAAACCTGTTCCTGAGATGATTCTGAAATTAGTATCCTTTTAAAACATTTTTGGGGGGTTATATATTTAATATATTTAAGCATTCTTACCACTCCTGCACCTTGACTTAGCACTGCGTTAATGAAGGACATGATGGCGGTCTTGAGACTGACTTCATCCCGATACCGCCCAGTGCTTTTATCCAAGTCATTAATTAAGGTCTAGCAGAGACACAAATAAAAAAAAAAAAGAAAAAGAAAAAAAGGATAGAATAGTTACTAACATCACACTGACTTTAGTAATTTTTTCCACATTCACAAATTTATTTTAAACCTGCGTTTGGTCAGAATTGTGCTAATCCACAAAAACCTTTCAGCTTTATTTCTAAGGATTAGTCCTAAAACCTTAACCATTTTCAAAATTCACTCATCATATGTGCTCATATCTACATATATGGCTTAGTGGTAAGGCATTGTGTTGCTGTCCCAAAGGCACAGGGCTCGAATCCACTAGGTGATCCATGCGAGAAAGATGGGCAATCTCTTCCCAAGCTATTTACTGCCAGTTCCAACTTGACAGTACCTAACAACCACTCATGTACCCAAAGTGCAAGACTGTGCTTTGTTAATTCCACTTATTTTAAGTAAAAAGACTGTGATGCAACCTCACTGTTCAAATCAAAAAAGGCAACATGGAAAAATCCATAAAAATTTTTCAGGGAAGAAATCCCACTAAGTAGATTCCAAAGATGTGTACTATAAAATATATAGTAAGCAAGGTCACAGTTGCAATTCCAGTAAATAAAAAAGCTGTGAGACTGGTCAACTACAGAATATTCTCTGTTACTAAAATTGAAGAGGAATTAGATCTCGTGGTCGTAGTATAAGCAATCATAGCAGCAGGTTAAGTGCAAGTTCAGGGCCAGGAAAGGCACTGGTTAGGAGGTGACTGGTGTGGAGCAGTGTGAGGGTCCGCTCACCTGAAACCGGGTCCTTTCGCTGGCGTACTTCTGGTAGTGCAGCATGGCCTGCAGGACCTTCTTGTGGCCCCCGGGAACCAGGCACACGGCGCCCAAGATTTCCAGGACAGCCACCTTCGTTTTAATATTCTCTGTGCTCAGACTCTGAGCAATTACATTAATACTCTCAGAATGAGCCAGGACATGAGCCCGACCTTGAGAGTTGTTCATTAATGCCTTTATACATCCAATGAGAGAGGTATGTATTCGAGACTCTGAGGTCTCGTAGTCCATGGTCTTTAAGAAGTTGAGAATACACGACAGGCCATCCAAGTCAATGAATCTGGTCACAAACCTGCAATGAGGAGAAGGTAAAATAAACACATCATACTGATGTTGCTCTGGAGTTTTATCATATCCCTTCACAGAAAAGTCCCTGAAGTATTAGCAGGCCTCTGCTGTGAAGTTTTCTCAAGTCCATGACTTTTCCATGGCACAGAATACAGGGTCAGGCCTAACCAGAGCTGCTGAAGTCAACACATCCCAATTGGTACAAAGAACCAATGAACACAAATCACAAAATTCAGGAGTAAGAGTGCACTCTCGTTGCCTTTTTAACCCTAAATTCAAGTCATCTGCTGACCCTGTCTAACTATAACACCCAGTTCTGATAGTGCAACTACAAATAAGGATGAGGAGACTTCATTTGGTGTATTATGGACATGTTTTCAGAAGAGGCAATAGCCTGCAGAAGAATATCACACCTAGAGAAGCAGTCAGCAAAACAGAGGAAGCCCCTTAACAAGATGGATTGACACACCAATGGGTTTAAATACAGCTGAAATTGAGATGATTAATGATTAGGTAGGGTTGTACATAGGTTGCTGTAAATCAGAACCAATTTGATGGTACTTGACAACAAGAGTCCCCCTTCCTTTATGTACTGGCCACTAATATAGACCCCATATCAATGAAGGGAGCTCTGGTGGCCTTGTGGTAAGGAACCGTGCTGCCAATCCAAACGTATGTGAATTGATTTTACCAGTTGCTCCACAGGAGAAAGATAGGCTATCTACTCTCATGCAGTGTAAACTTCTGAAAACTATGAGTTGGTTCTGACGTAACGTATAATAGCAACAATATCAATGAAAGCCAAAGATCATTGGTATAATCCAGGATATCACTTTTCAAACAAATGATAACATGTATCACTAAATCTGTTGGTAGTAAAACCCTTCTTTTGTATGATATAATCCATGAATCTAGAAAGACATAATACTTATTACTAAAATTAATTTTATTAATATTTGTAACATTCACTGTAAAAATCAACGAGAATAACTCATAACTTAGATCTGCATGTTATAGCCTCTGAGAACTTACTACTTTATAACCACTTTATGTGACTACTCCAGAAATTTCCAAACCTGTTTGGCCTTGGATGCCCATTAGCATCTAACTGAGCTCAGTGAGGCCTTGGGTACTCAGAGTGACTGATTTCACTAGTATACAAGGTCACTGATTTAATTAGGAAAAGCTAAACACCTCTGTCCTATAACTGCAGGCTATTTTTGATGGCTGAGTGGACTTTTCTTAGTTTACATTTTGTAGTCAAATGAAAGCAAATCTTGATTTGAACTAATTTCCCTTTCATGGTGTCTTATGAGTCAGACGTGGCCAAGGCATTTGGTTAAGCCAAACGGCTTCATTCATAGCACCTGTCCCAATGAAAGGTCCGTATAAACAGTCCAAGGACCCACCAAAATTGAAAAACGGAAACAGAAGGTGTAGGAGGCACATAGAACAGATTGTCAGAGAAGAAATGAATCACTGTTGGCAGAAGTCTGCCCATTTTTAATAGCCCAAGGTCTAATTCACATACAAACAGCCTCATTTCTTTAACGTGTACAACCATCACCATTTTCTAGATCGAGAACATTTTTATCACTCCCAAAAAGCTATTGCCCCCTACCTTCTGCCTCTGGCAATAATGTATCCACTGTTCATCTCTCTATAAGGTCCAGTCCAGCTATTTTCTATGAATGAAATCATACACTACATGGTCCTTTGTGACTGGCTTCTGTTCATGCTATCATTTGTATCAGTACTTCGCGCCTTTTGACAACTGAATAAATCTCATCATATGTTATCACATCTGTTTACCTATTCATCAGGTGATGTACACTTGAGTGATTTTCACTTCTTGGCTATTATGAATACAGTAACTTAAATACAAGAATTTGTGTGGATATATGTTACCATTTCTCTTGGACATATAATTCCTAGGTCATATGATAATTTTTGCTTAACATTGCAAAGAACTTCCAAACTGTTTTCTAAAGTGACTACAAGATTTTACATCTGTAGCCACCAATGAACAAATGCTCCAATTTCTAATAGATCCTCACTGACACTTGTTAAATGGAGCCCTGGTGGCTTAGTGGTAGGGATTTGTCCTGAAAACTCAAAGGCAGGGAGTTCAGTTGACCTGTGGGAAAAAGATGCACAGTCTCTTCCCGTGCAATTTACAGCCTTTGGAAACCTGTCAAAGGGTCTGTTAGAAGTGATTCTGACTCCAAGGCAGTGAGAGAGGAGAATGTTTGTCATTGTCTGTCACAGCCACTGAAGTAGGTACTATGTATTGTTTCCTTGACAAAAATCAATGTGCTGAACAGTGCATGATTAAAATCTTTTATTCACAGTTCCATTACATGCCTTTAATGACTTCTTAGGTCATTGCCAAAGATAAAAAGAACAAGTACAGAAAAGGAAACAAGGGGAAGACGGAAGACTAGAGGAGAGGAGGATGGAAAAGAAGGAATGTCAGAAAGGAAGGGAGAAGACACGTATATACGACCCCTGAAAAGATCATTCATTACCTCATTGGTTTTGTCCTTAGTGCAGTCTTCAAACTCTCTATAGTTTTACTTCTTTCTTCTTCCTCTTCCTTCTCCAAAGCCAGCAAGGATTTTCTCTAAGGAGAGAAAGCAGTTACTTCCTTAAATTCTGGATCTTTGGGGGGGGGGGTGTTTTCTTGTTTCTTTACTGTACAAACAAGACAATTCCACTAATTGCATGCTACCATCACCTTTAATGAGCTCTGGGGCCTAATGGTAAGGTGCTGCACTACCAACCCACAGGCACAAGGTTTGAATCTACCAGTTGCTCTTTGGAGAAAGAGGAGTGTTTAACTCCTGTGTGGTTTAGTACCTCTGTAAACTTGCTAGAGCATCAGCTGTGATTCGGTTCTGGCTCAAAGGCACATAACAATAAGCCTATTACTAAGATTATAAACCAAAACAAAGAGTAACAGCACTATGAATTTCACAAATCCATTTGCCTCTACAACAAACAAGTTCTTTCAAATTTAAAATAACACTTTAAGGAAATATCTAGAAATCTTAGTAAGCAGCGATTAATACCTAAGTTTGCATATAAGTAACCCGTGGTCATTCTGATGTAATTACTATCCACATGTGATGCAAAGAAGGGTAGAACTGTAGTTGAAAACATGGTTCTGGCAATTACATCTAATAACACTATAAAAAAAGAAACAAGCAGCAATCTTTCCACTCAACCTCTCTCATCCTTCAGCTTAAAGTATAATCAAGGTCAAGAGTTTCTTTTATAGCAAATGATGGTTTTTTAGGAGGAACAATTAAATTGGACCTGATGCAAAGGCGGACAGTCCCTTTTAAAGAAAATGCTTACTTTTTACTAGATGACTCAACAATATTTGGAAATCAGGATAAGGGGTGTGTGTGTGTGTGTGTTCACACATGTGTGAATTTGTGCATCACCTCATCCAGGGATATACTAGAGAACTGCTTCTTAAATTTTAATAAGGCAATAAATGCTCTGGGGACCTTGTTAAAATACAGGTTGTGGTTTGTTATGTCCAGGTGAGGACCAAGATACTGTATTTCTGGCACGTTTCCAGGCAAAGTTGATGTGCAGGTTTACAGACCTTGTTTTGAGGGACCATTCTCTGAGAAAGCTGATCTTTGGTGACAGATTTAGTCTGAGAGTACAGAGTATTTATAAAGCCATAAATGCCAGAATAAGGCTCACCCTCAACTTGTCAGTTAGTCTGTCATGCTGTGCTGACATATGTTAGCAACCTGTAATATTCAGAGGACACAAGGTTGTGTATTGAAAGGGAAGAGGACTTGAAATACAGATGAAGGCCAAAGACTACAATCTACAGGATGGGTAACACCTCACTCTCTAGAAAGCACAAACCCTCACAAATGGACTAATAAACAACTTCATGATAAACAGAGAAAAGATTGACATTGTCAAAGATTTCATTTTACTTGGATTGACAATCAAGGCCCATGGGAGCAGCAGAAATCAAACAACATATCACACTGTGCATATCTGTTGTAAAAGATCTCTTTAAAGGTCAAAGAGCAAAGATGTCACTAAGGTGAACCTCATACATCATGGTATTTTCTTTCAATATTCTCCTGGGTTTCATCATCAAATCCAATACCAAGGACTTCTCTCTAAGGTGTTATGGAGTAATTATATCAAAGACTAAGGTGTGCCTGATTCAAGCCATGATCTTTTCAATTACTTGCTATGCATCTGAAGGTTGGACAGTGACTAAGGATCACTGAAGAAGTAATGATGCCTTTGAGTTGTGGTGCTGGAGAAGAGTACTGAATATCCCACCCCTGAACTGCCAAGAGAACATATATATAATAATATAACATATATAATAATGGTGACACTTCGCCTCATGTACTTTGGACTGTTAGGAGGGACCAGTCTTTGGAAAAAGACATCATGCTTAGAAAAATGGAAGATCAGAAAAGGAGAGGAAGAATTAGATAAATTGACACAGGAACTGTTACAATGGCTCAAGTATATCAGAGATGATAAGGATGGCACAGGAGAGGGCAGGGTACAGATTCATTATTCATAGTTTTGCTATAAGTCATGGTCAACTCAAGGGCACATAATAACAATAACATATGTGTGTGAAGGCTAGATAAAGAACAAGGAAGCCTGGTGAAGAACTGACACCTTTGAATTGTGATGTTGGTGAAAAATATTGAATATACCATGGACTTCCAGAACAAATAACGCTATCTTGAAAGAAGTATCCAGAACAATGCTCCTTAGAAACAGGGATGGCAGGACTCCACCACATGCCTCTTGGACATGTAATCCTGAGGGCCCAGCCCTTGGAGAAGGGTATCTATGCAAAGTAGAGAGTCAGCAAAAAAGAGGAAAATCCTAAATGAGATAGATGAACACAGTGGTTGGAAGAATGGCCATAAGCATAGCAATTACACAGAGCAAGTATAGTGGAGGGCACAGAACCTGGCAGTGTTTTATTATTCTCTTGAACGGAGGGTCAGAACCAACTTGACGGCACCTAACAGCAGTATTAACTTTATAGATTTTCTTTAAAAAGTATCTTCCAGTCCCTTCTTTCCAGGATAAGCTAGTTTATTCACAGTCTGTGCTCTCAGGAAGCCCCACACATAGGGAGGGACAATAGGCCCTTTCCTTGCACTTTTATCACATGTGTTTGCCTGGTCTGTATTTTACTACTTCTTATTAAATATGATAAAGAGAAGCTTTTTGTTTGCTTTGTTATTGTAACCAGACAGGGATGGATAACTGTACTGAGGAAAAGAAGTTTTGAGTTTTTACTTAAATCTTTAATCAGAAAGTGTCAGTATCACAATTGACAATGAAATGTGACTTTACGACAAGGAGGGTAGAGCCCAAAGCAAATGAAGGCATCAATACCATTTACGACAACTGAAACAAAAATTAAAGGAATATTCTGCTTGGTTTTTTTTAAAAAACAAGTCCTTGTTTCAGCTAAAGCTGTCTTCTTACTGATGATGTGTCTGGACAGCTGTCACCACAGGATGGTGGCAGAAGAAGCTACGTGCAGAAATAGCCTATGAATTCATCACGGCTCTGTGAGACCTATCCACTGGAAAATTCAGCAGAAATCCAGCAAAGCAGACTTAATCTCCTATGGCATAGCTGAAAGCTGAACTAGTTTAGACTCTTAAGCAGTATCACTTGGAACCCACAGTTCAGAAGAAAGTCCTTTATGAATATCATCTTTTGTACTCAAGACTTATTTCACAAATCTATTAAAAAAAATTAAAGGTGCCCTGTGGCACAATGTGTTAAGTGTTGGGCTGCTAAACAAAATGTTGGTGGTTCAAATCTAACTGTCACTCTTTACGATAAAGATGGGTGCTCTCCTTGGCAACACAGTGGAACAGCATCATGAGCTGAAGTATATTCAGAGGCAGCTGGGTGAGGTAAACGACTATCATCATTAAAAGGTGAGTCTTAGAATTCATTAGCTACCCTCAAGGGAGCTAGGACAGTCTGTTTTCGTAAAGATTACAGCCTTGGGATCCCTATTTGGGGGTTTACCATGTTTTCTAGGTTCTGCTTAACTTGGAGTTGACTCAGCTGACAAGAGTTTTGGAATGAAAAGTAAAGACTAAGAGAATTTCATTCTGTGTGCCATTAATACCAAATAAAGATACATATGCTTATGCTATTAATAATCTTGAAAGGAGTGGGCCACCTTGAACAAAGGCAGACTACGTGATATACTCCTCCGGCAGAGAATCAAAGCAGCATTAAGTGAAATCAAGTTAGAATTTTTTCTTCTCAATATAAGAATGGAGCACTACCAAGTATACTCTTTTCTGTATGTGATTTATGATTAGAATTTGATCTAAGATAGCTTTTATTTTACATTGTGAAAATGAAGGCTTTGTGGATAAACCTGACTTTCTAATATGAAAATATAATTTATATAGAATCGTAAGCTTTCAAGTTCCACAATTAGGAAAAAGGTTTACTATGAGTCACTTGAGCTTATGATAATGGCGTAACTTTGTATTTCTGAAGATCACTCACCACGCCAAGAATCTATCATATATATACGTTAGTACAGGAGGAAGGCCCTCAGTGGATCGACCAGGACGCTGCAGCAATGGGCTCACTGACTACAGTGACTATGAGGACGGGACAGAACCGGACAGCACTCCATTCTGCTGTAGACAAGGCTGCTATGAGCCAGAGCCAACTTGGTGGGACCTAATAACAACAACCTTGGCATACAGGCCTTGTGGCAGCTTCGTTGGGTTCTCTCAGCACTTACTAGAGGAGTCACTAAGTAGTGCAAACCACTGCTAACTGAATGGGTGGAGGCTGGAGTCTGTCCAGAAATACTCTGTAAGAAAGGCCTGGCAGTTAACTTCTGAAAAATCAGCTATTGAAAACCCTATGGAGCACAGTTCTGCAAGATTTCCTGCATACCTGCTGACATGAGAAGTGAGCAAAGGACAAAACACATTCTGTCAAGGGGTCTTCTTGTTAAAGATGCAAGAAGCATCGGAACCTGGAGGTCTGCGAGAGGTGCACACTGTAGGCATATAAATCACCTTGGGCTGGAATCTGGAACTCAGCTTCCATTTGACACATTGTCTTGGTAAGAAAGACAGAGGCCAGTCCACTAAGCATCCTGGACTTCATCTGCCTCCTGCTAGAGAGAATACTGAGAGGTCACATACAAAACGAAGCCAGGCCCCTCTCAAACCTGCCAGACTGTGCTCTTTTATTATACTCTTTTTCACTCTTTAAAAGCCAGACCGGTCACTCAGGAGCCCTTTAAAGAACAAAGCGTTCTTGTTACGAGGCTTACATAAAGTAAATGAACTTGTTCCACAAATGGCTTCGCACACCAGAAAGTACAATGGTTCTCAACCAGGATTGTTTACCAGACTCTTGAGGCATTAAAGGAAACAGATGCCCGCCCTTCCTCAGAACCTTGGTAGGCCTGGGGGTGGGCAATGGGATTGCCAGGCATCTTTTAAGCTATGGGGTTTTAACAACTGTGTTGGTGATAGGTAAAAGGGAAAGGACTGATAGGTCTAAATTCTGGCCCTACCACTTCCTCTTATTTAGATCACTCTGGGCAAGCTAACATTTCTTTGAGTTTTAGAAACCTTATCTACAAATAACACAACATTGGGTGCTTATAAGGATTAAAACCAACATGAAAATGACTTACACTGCCTATCCTGTGATGACAATTACTAAGCAATTGTCACTAATGATAATGAAGAGAATGTTGTTGTTGTTGTTAGGGACAATGGAGATGGAGTCAACTCATAGTGATCCTATAAACAATAGATCTGAACCAAAGACAATGGGTGATGACAAAGTGGACAAACAACTCTTTCAGTAAGTAATTCTCCAGGCAGAGAGTTTCAGCCGATGATTTAGAGGAAGTGGGGCCCTGGTGACATAGTCAGTAGGGAGACTCACAGTTACCCCAAAGATGATGCCTCTCTGGTTATTTGAATCCACTAGCAGCTCCTATGGAGAAAGATGAGCTTCTGTGTGATTTTCAGCCTCTAAAAACCTGCTGGAGGGTCAGCCATGAGTTGGTTCTGACTCACCGGCAATGAGGTTATATGAGTATATTGTTCCAGTCTCTAGGAGCATCGTCTCACAGAAATTTTGCTGTGTGTTTTATGAATTTTCCAATACAGTTATCTCTCTCTCAATCGCACTATGAGGAGGAGAGGGTACAATGAATAATGTGTCTGGCTGCTACTGAAAAGATTAGTAGTTTGACTCTACAGCAGCTCTGAAGAAGATAAACAGTCTTCTCTCATAAAGATTCACAGCCTTGGGAACCCAGTGGGTAGTGGGTTTATGTGTGTGCACGTGTTGTACAGGAAGGGGAGGTGGTAGCATATCTGATTAGAAAAGCAGAAAATGCAACAAAGCGTTTCTGGCCTTCCCAGATTTCCTTGTTCCTTACTGTCTGCAGGAGTTTGGAAGCTTCAGTTAATTCATGGACTGCTAACGCCTTTTACCTTTGACCTTCAAAAGATGCCACTACAGTGTGGAACATTCAAATGCTGTATGAGGTGTTTAATACTAAATGATAGCAAAGTCACTGACAATTTAATTGCCTTGAGATACTTTTGAGAAGAATATCTGTTTAGGATTCAAATGCAATTGAAACAAACAAACAAATACAGCAAAGTTACCCAAAGAGCTGGATAGAGGAGAAGGGAGCCTTTTGAAGAAGGGCCACCGACTGGTACATCAAAGAACTCCGAGCACTGAAACGAGCCAGGATGACTCCAGACAAGCCCTGGAAGAGCAAGTCACTGAAGCACAAAGTACTCTAACTGCCCTAAGTGTTAAAGAAGAGCAACAACAAAAATCCATAGCACTTTGTACATCTATCTATCTATCTATCTATCTATCTATCTATCTATCTATCTATCTATCTATCTATCTATCTATACAGATGGAGAGTACATTAACAAGGGAGCAACTTCCCTCACTAGCCATCAAACAATACTGACTTAACTAAAAAGACAGCTCGCCTGACAATTTGGATTTTATTTTAAATCCATAATAATCAGTAACAATAATTCAGAAAATAGCCTTTATATGCAGGAAATGTAAATGGCTCTAAATTATTATTGCTTACAGGGAAGCCTTGAAAATCCCTATTGGTCACTACAAATCTACATTCCGTGAGCAAATCCATACAAATGCTGAGATCACCCTTTCTCTATCTTTGGCAAGAGTAACGTGCCTTCTACAAGAAGGATTTGATGGTTATTTTCCGTTCCTTTCTGCTATGCTTTTAGACTTGAAATCCTCAGGGCAAAAAAAAAATTCTGCCTCAGGGCAGAATGTGTATTATTTTGTATAATTTATACAGTCCTGTTCACATTTCCTGGGCTGTTTATTGTTATTATATGACAGTGTGAGAAGCATCTTCAAAGAAAATGCTCAAAAAGAGGAAGCTATTAAAACTCAAGGTCACTGAAGTTTTGCAAAAACGTGAATGATTCACATAGTCTGACCAGTTTTTTAACTTCTGCAGCAACAGAAAAATAGGGCACCATCTAAAAGTGTTTGCTTTAAATGATAGAAACATAAGTTCTCCATTAGGACTTTGGGGAAGACAAGGGAACAAAGGTAGAGAAAGGTATTATAGAAACTCTCATCTACTGAGGGAGATCTGGTAGCTTAGTGGTTAAGAAGCTGTACTGTCAACTCAAAAGCATGCAGTTCAAATTCACCAGCTGCTCCATGGGCAATCTCAACCCGTTCTATTTACTGCCTCTGCAAACTTGCTGGAGGGTCAAGCCATGAGTCAATTCTGACTTGATGGTACACAACAACAATCTACTGAAATGTTATGGACTCCAACTCTGATCTAATAGATTGGCCTTTAAAATCATGAGTGTGTCTGCTGAAGCAAAGACTATATTCCACTGTGGGTAACCTCCAGTTTTTATCAACTATAACAGTATTTCAGCTACTATGGCTCAAAGGTCAA
This sequence comes from Elephantulus edwardii, assembly GCF_000299155.1. Classification (NCBI taxonomy): domain Eukaryota; kingdom Metazoa; phylum Chordata; class Mammalia; order Macroscelidea; family Macroscelididae; genus Elephantulus; species Elephantulus edwardii. Next base: position 1,972,269 of record NW_006399854.1, on the reverse strand, counting down.
GGACTTATCTTCTGCTGCATAATTTACTTGATCAATAAATGCTCCTCAAGCTTTTTGAACCGCTGATGTAAAGACATCCATGGGCTCAGAATACATATATTTTAGACACTGAGAATGCATTTTAAGCAATTTCTGAGCTAAACATCCATGTGACAAAGATTGTCCAAGACATCTCTGCTTTTATTACTGTTATCATCATCATCATTATTCTTTCCCATTAAACAAGCCACTCGAGAAATGCCATGGTAAAAGTACAAAAGTGAAAGAACACTTTGGTGTCCTGCAAAAGCAAGAACCAAGAAGTCTTGGTTACAAGGCCTCAGGAAGAAAGGGGATGCAATGATGAAAGAGTTTAATCAAGCTACTTTTAAAAGGTGTTAACTTTTAGACTGGTGTGGCCACACCAAAGCTCCAAATGACTGGCAAGAGCAATTTCTGGCTCGAGCTGAACTCTGGCCAGACTTAAGATTACATTTCCTCTTTTACGTTAAACTCGCTTATATTTTAGTGTGTGTTGATTTTATTTAAGACATAGTGGAAAAATCATTTTGCCAAGCACAACTCCTGCCCTCCTTTTATCCCCCTATGCTGGGAGCTTGGGATGGAGTTTAGAAAGGCAAAAGTTGTTCTTTCTCGAATGGCTTTATTGGGCAACTGTGTACTTTGTACTAGACTTGTGTTTTAAACTGTGTGTCATGGAACATAAATGTATACCTACAGCAGCCATGGAATTAAGCTGATCGATGTAAAATTCAGGCCAACTTGTAGCTCCCTTGTTTTCTTCTTGGTCCTAAAAGGCGGGGGGGAAATAAAAGAAAAGGAGATACATCACTAAATGAATATCCAAAACAGACAAAATAAGTGAATCTAACTCCCACAGCATCCAGACACATATATGGACACACATGTCAATAAAAGACACCAAGAGGAGATAATTCTTTTTAATGTTGCTTTTAATCATCAAGATATCTAACTTAATAGTCTTTTTGATCCAATTTCCACAAAGCATACTGAAGTCTTGAGAAGGGGGGACATTTTCTGAACCACTAGGCAAAGGGAATGGATTTAAAGGGGAACTTAGCCATACTATGGTGTAGAGGTAGTGAAAACAACCTATGCATACATTGGTCCCAAGTTCAACCTTCATGCTATGACAACTTGAATATTTAAGTAGAAAACACAGTGGGTCTGAGAGTTAAATAACTGAAGCCCAAAGAACTTGGGAACTGATTCCTAAACCACACCTTAACACCAGAGGGACAGAAGCCAGCCCCAGAGTCCCCAGGGATTCTGTGGACGGGACACCATGCCAGCCTGAATCACATCTCCTAAACCAAGAAGGTACCTGTGGCCTCCGCTCCATAGAATTAATATAATCCGTTCCACAGATATCAGAGGATGTCACTGTTGGTGATTTCTACACATGCTTGTAAGCCTGTGCAGCCACAAGCCATCTGTGTTATTAAGACAGACTTAATGTGACTTGAAAAGGAAAATTCCAGCTACTTTCTAGTTTCACCCTCAGGGAACACACAATCTCCCTGACACCTAAGAGAAGGTGCCAGACCAAGTACTCTTAGCTGCTATTTGACAATGAAATGACTACTACCTAGTTTAACATCTTATTCATTGTTGTTATGTACCATCAAGTTGGAGCTAATTCATAGCTGGCCCTCTACTGTGTTTTTGGGGGCAGAAAGTACACAGGAGGAGACTACCCGTCTTTCTCCCACGGAGTGGCTGGCTGGTGGATTTGAACCATATGACTTTGAGTTGCCAGTGCAACTCCTTCCGACTACATCACCAGAGCTTTCAGAATCCCAGCCCTTGGGACACTGATTTGAAGGTGGAGCTTTTCCTTTTAATTTGAGGTTTTACTCAGAACTTATAACAAATCAAAACGAAACACTCCAAACACTTCATTTAAGCAAATCTTTCTAGATGGATCTACTGGGAAGGGATAATAGAACATAATTTCAAAACTATTTCTCAAGCAGTCACAAAATTGCTCACTGTGCCCTAAAAGCTGGATGACTGGAATCTGAATTCGGAGAGATGCATGTGCTTCACCTGGACACAGAAGTACCCAGATGATAAGGGCAAAGGGGACAGCTGTGGCTTTGAAGCTGGACAAGGTTACACTTCCTTAGTTTTAAAGTTTAGGAAATCTGATGAGTTTTTAGAACAGCCCTTGATTCTAATTTAACATGCTAATAAAAGAGCTATAGTGGTAGTGCACATGCTGAACTTTTTCTCCTCTTAAAATAGAATACTAAAGTTAGCAAAGTCTCACTGTTGCCATTGTATTGAACCAGCCAAAACCCACAGTGATATTCAATGGTATTTGAACCTATAAAATGAAATAAAAGGTGCCAGATATTTCTTTTTCTCAAACTGGGGCAAAGTTCCAAAACTAAAACAAAATCAAGTCCCATGTTCTAGGCCCCATGAGGGCCTGCTGTAAGCTTAATAGTCATGGCTACAGTCTACTAGCAATCATTTTAGAAGCTGGGGGTTAGTATATAGAGTAAAAGTTTTATACTTTGGGAATGTTCTAATAATGTAAACAGATTAAGAGTAAACCTAGACACTGTAGTCAAAATAAGGGGGAAGGCTTCATTTTCATTTTACACAGCACAGTGTTGAGGAAATAAAATGAGCAACTATGCTTGAAGGCAGTTTGTAAATGTATTAATTGTTAACACTATGTCTGGGGAAGGGGGCTTGGTTCTGAGACTTCCCTGTTTGGCAGTGCACCTCACGTTTCCCCTGTGCAACCCTAGTCCTCCTGTACTCAGCATAGCTGAGTAGAACTCACATCTGTGAATCTGTGTGTCTCTCCTTGCCTTGCGTGGCTGTGACTCTGTAGTTTTGCAAAGGCATGGGCCAGATGACATGAATGTGATTATTCTCCAGGGATCCTATAAAAGAGCACTGTACATTGAGATAAGTTGAAAGGGTGGCCTCTTTCTAGAAGTCAATGAAAGAAACTACTGGCAGAAGTGTAACATGTCCAAGCTTACAGAAGATCAAATGGCTCCTATGTAGCCTGTAACATGTCTTATTCTTTAAACTACTTATCTCAATTCTATTTATTTGTTTTAGGAAAACAAGGAATCAGCAGAATGTAAAATGGTACAACCATTATGGAAGGCAGTCCTCAAAAAGTTGGAAATAGAAATCTCATTTGGCCCAGCGATTATACTATTGGAAATCTACCCTAAAGAAACCAGAGACATGGTATAAACAGATGTAGCACACTCATACACTCATATTTACTGCAGCATTATTCACAATAACAAAGAGATGGAAGCGGCCAAGTGCCCAACGACAAATGAATGGATGGATAGAAAAGACTGGTATATCCACACAACAGACTATTACACACAGCACTGATTTGAAAACTGAACTTGTAAAACATAATACAACATGGTTTGAAAGACGTTGTTGTTGTTATGTGCTGTCGAGTTGCTTATGACTCATAGCGACCCTATTTACAACATCCCTAAACTCTGTTCTGTCCTGTGCCAATCACACCGTCTGCGAAACACCCATCCCGATTACCCCAGTCACTGAATCAATCCACCTCGTAGGGGGCTTTCCCCTTCTGTGCTGTCCCTCCACCCTCCCAAGCATGATGTCCCTCTCCAAGGACCTGTCCCTCCTTGCAACATGTTCAAAGTATGTTAGACGGAGCCTTAGAATCCTTGCTTCCAAGAAGCAACCCAGTTTGACCCTTTCCAGGATGAATCTGTTTGTTTTCCTAGCAGTCTATGGTACCCTCAATACTCTTCTCCAGCACCACAGCTCAAAGGCATCAATTCTCCTTCTATCCTCCTTAGGCATTGTCCAACTCTCTGATGCATAACAAGTGATCACAAAGACCATGGCCTGTATCAGACACACCTTAGTCTCCAAAGAGACACCATTGCTCTTCAGTACTTTGGAGAGGTCCCTAACAGCAGACTTTCCCATGGCAATACGTCTTTTAATTTCCTGGCTACTGGTGCCAAGAGTGTTGACTGTGGAGCTGAGCAAACTAAAGCTGTGAACAATCTCAATCTCTTCACCATCCATCCTGATGCTGTCAATTGGCCCAGCAGTGAGAATCTTTGTCTTCTTGACATTGAGCCTCAATCTATATTGTAGGCTGCAGTCCTTGACCCTCTGCAGCAAGCGCTTCAGTTCCTCCTCGGTTTCAGCAAGCAGGGTTGTATCATCTGCATATCGCAGATTGTTGATAGATCTTCCACCAAGACATTATGCTGAGTGAAATATCTCAATCAGAAAAGGACAAATACATACTGCATAAGACCACTGTTATAAAAATAGAATGGACCAGGCAGAGGGAGAACAGGAAAAAAATAGATAGATAATATTTAATACATTCAGATAGGTGAAGGGAAAAGCTATATGAAAGGAAAAGCTGATTAAACATTAGATGCTTGGCAAGAATCTGAACAAGGCGTGCATTACAAAGGGAATTAGGGGAAGGGGAAGAGGAGAAAAAAGAGAATCGATGAATGAATGAAAACCTATCTTTCTGCAAACTTTCATAAAAATTACTTTAAATTAAATTTAAATTAATTTAAAGTATTTAAATTTAAATTAATTTAAATTTAAGTTAAATTTAAATTATTTTAAAAAATCAAAGACACACCATATTGGTCAAATCTTCAGCAAAAGACCTCCTTAAAGCACTTGGGATGGATGTAACTTTAAAGATTAGAGAGTGACTGATCAAGCTATGGTATTTTTGAGGACTTTATGCACATAAAAGTTGGACAATGAATAAGGCAGACTGTAAAAGAACTGATGCCTTTGGTATTGGTGTTGGTATTGATAAAGAATATTGGCTATACCACGGACTTGAAAAATGGGCAGCTACAATGCTTCTTACAAAGAAGAATAGTGAGACTTTGTCTCACATATTTTGGCATGCAGAAGCCAATCCCTGGAGAAAGATTCTCATGCTTGGAGAAAAAGAGGCAAAACTGAGTAGAGACGACAACCCTCAATGAGATGAAGTGGCACATGGGCTCAAGCACAGTAGAATATCCAGGTGCCAAATACTATTAGAAGTATTGTATTCTTTATTTAATCTATCCCATGGGGTCGGTTCCCATGTGTTGTGGCTGATTCAAACAAAGGTGGCTCAACACTGAGGCAGGTTTTCCATTGGCTGATGTGGAGATGGTTCTGAGTTGTAAGTGCCCACTGCACAACAGAAGGAAACCCGCTCCAATCCTGTGCCAGCCTCACCATTTCAGCTGTGCTCAAACCCACTGTACTAGGCACTATGCCAGCCCATCTCAATGAGGATCTTCCTCTTTTCTGCTGACCTTTTCCAACCATTATGTTTTTGTTAGTGCATCTATTTTACTGAGGAGGAAACAAAGACACTGAAAGGTTAGATGAAATGCCAAAGGAATTCACAGGCAGCAGGAAAGAACCCAAGCAATCTTTTTCTTAAAGATTAGACCTCAGATAAATCATAATATACAGAATATACAAAGCTGGTCTTAATTCTTAAACACTTCATATAATGGAATTGTTGTTATGTTCCATCAAGTTGTTTGTGACTCATAGTGACCCTATGTACAAGAGCCCTAATCCCTGTTCTATCCTGTGCCAATCTCACTGTCTCTGACACACGTAATCCCACTACCCCAATCACTGAATCAATCCATCTCATTGAGGGTCTTCCTCTCTTATGCTGTCCCTCCCCCTCCCAAGCATGGCGTTCCTCTCCACGGGCTGGTCCCTCCCTGCAACATGCCCAAATTATGTCAGACGAAGCTTCAGAACCCTTGCCTCCAAGGAGCAGGCTGGTTTCACCCTCTCCAGAAAAACCTGTTTGTTCTCCTAGCAGTCCATGGTATATTCAACACTCTTCTCCAGCACCACAGCTCTTTCTATCATTCCTAGTCATTGTCCAGCTCTCTGATGCATAGCATGCAGTTGCTACTTCTAAAACATACTAAAACCCCAATTCTGTTCATGCAGACAGAAATTATATGGTTTGGTCTTAAGATTTATGTACCCAAGGCATGCTAAAAATTTCTCTAAATTTCTACAGTCATATATTTGGGGATTTGTGTGGCAAATGACTTCTTGGTAGCAGCTGAAGCCTTTCACTGATGTAAGTGGAGCTCAAATACAGTTTAAAAATATTAAGTCTTTAATCAAGAATAACTTCTTTTGAGATTACCATGGGAAAGATTTGTAATAGGATCACTGCTCAAGCAATAATATATAAATAAGTACAGGAGGGCTTTTCTAATCCAAACCTTCTCTGTTTAAGACACTCTGACACTAAGGCCTGAAATAGGCTTTGCAGAGGTCAATCAATTGCAAAGGACATGTCCTGTGGTTGTTCACTAGACCACAAATCACAGGCTAAAGCAACATTCACTCGGCCAACTGAAGCCATAAATCTCCTCATGCCGTTAGATAATACTTTCTCAGTTCCTGGATCATATTTGTAGAGAAGACAGACACTCACTGTCTGTATTAGCTACAAATTTTCTCTAGCAAATTTCAGGTAGTCTACAATTCACAACGTATTCCAGTAATGATGAACCACACTTTAAGACCATCTTTCCCCATCTTTTTTTGGTACAACATAACATTAACAATAGGCACTACATACACTATTGTAGTGTGCAATTTACTGAAGTTGTCATTCTCAGATTTTCAATTTTAATATTTAACTGTTCAAAAATGTCTTAGATGTAGTTTTCTAATGAAATCAGAGACTTTAAGTCACTTTAAGTCTCTAAGCACATTTGGGAAGCAGTGAGATGTCACTCTGAAAAATATGAAGGGGGAGGGGAGGTAAAAGGACCAAGGAGGCAACTCTCATAAGTCTTCTAACTAGAAATGTCATTCACATTCCAGGGATAATCTAGAGGTAACCCGTGGAATTATTATTGCAACTGATAAACTGCCAGTGTTGTCTAATTATTCATCAAAGTAAATTTTTTATGATTTGTGGATTTTTGTGTATGTATATGTATATTAAAATATATCAGTAACTTTTTATGATTATCACAGCTTTGTTCACAATAGCAAAGAATTGGAAACAACCTAAGTGCCCATCAAAACTGGATAGAGAAGCTGTGGTATATTCACACAATGGAATACTACGACACACTGAAATACAAGAAACTCATGAAATATTGAAAATGGGTGACCCTGGAGGGCATTATGCTGAGTGAAATATCTCAGTCACAAAAGAACAAATACTGCATAGTGCCATTGTTGTAAAACAGGACTGACATTGGGGTTGAGGGGAGACTGAGAAAGATGGGATAAATAATGTATACTGCATTGAAACAGATGAGGGAGAGAACTGTTTAAAAGTGATATATGATTAGGTATTATTGTCATGACAGGAATCCAGAACAAAAGCTGCTTAGCGGAGTGGAGCTGGGGGAAAGGATTGTAAAATAATAAAAGAATTTTTCTGTTACTTTTCAAAGAAAAGTGAACTGGGGGGTGGAGGGGTGAGCACAGAAAAAAGTGCAACAATGAATGAATGGAAGTCCAAAGTCTCTGTAAATTTTCATTAAAATTAATAATAAAAAATTGAGAAAATAAAAAAAATGTATAAGTAACTTTTTACATGATTCCCTCAATCTCTAAAGGCAAACAAAGATGGAGTTCATAGATACAGATAATAAATATCAATAATAATAATGATGAGAATTTGAAGAAAAACAAATGAGGTATTCAACTTGCATCAGTACTGACTTATGGAGGGATTGTCAGTGGAACCCCTTTGAAAGTTGGAGGCTACTTGTAAATAAACTACCATAGCAAAAAAGAGAAGAAGTTGTATTAAAGTTTAATCAAATGAGTTTCAGCTACAGAAAGGTATCATTTTACTGGGATATATTCCTGATTATTTTCTTTATAGGAGAAAAGCAACTAATTGCTTACAAAAACTTAACCCATTTGCAAAGAAAATGCAATTAGAAAACTCATGTTCACTATGATAAGTGTATAGAATTTAAACATTCTATCCCTTGTTAATGAACAAAATATTTACCTTTTGTATTAAATTGCCATTGCTATTATAGATTTCATGAGCCTGAAACACAAATACTAACAAATGCAACAGATGTTAAATAATTTGCTTTGTAACTGCCTTTGAGCTGTGGTGCTAGAGAAGAGTACTGAATGTACCATGGACTGCCAAGAAAACAAACAGATTCATCCTGGAGAGGGTTAAACCAGGCTACTCCTTGGAGGCAAGGATTTTGGGGCTTCGTCTGACATACTTTGGACATGTTGTAAGGAGAGTCAGGTCCTTGGAGAGGGACATCATGTTTGGTAAGGTGGTGGGACAGCACAGGAGGGGAAGACCCTCTATGAGGTGGATTGATTCAGTGACTGGGGTACTCGGGATGGGTGAGTCAGAGGCAATGCGATTGGCACAGGATAGAGCAGGGTTTAGGCTGTTGTACATAGGGTCGCTATGAGTCGCAAATGACTCAATGAAACATAACAACAACAACAACTGGAATTTTTATGGGGAAACTATATAACAAAAACAACAACTTAGGAGCAGAGAGGTAAAACTATTCCACTAGGTATGTCTTCACGATATGTGATAACTAACCAAATCAAGAGAAGAAAAAGAACAGGTACCTCTGAAGATGAGTCCAGGTCTAAGCTACAGGGAATAAAGAGAACGTAGGATGGAATATGAAGAGGAAAAATTTTGTAGGAGGTCTTGCTAATATCTTTACTGACCTTCCTCTTCAGTGAGCAGTACTGTGGATAGCATCTTCTCAAATGATAGCCACAATTAAGCATCAAACAGAACGCTAGCCTAGTAGGCTTCTCCCCCATCCCACCTTTCACCCCTGCCTAACGGCCAAACAGTAATTATTCAAGTCTTAATAGGCTACATAATACATTGCAGTTCAATTTTGCTATTGTATTGAGAATATAACCACAGGTAACATTTGAATAGGTACTGCTGAATCTCTAGAAAAACTTTATTTACAAAAACAGGAACAGCCGATACCTTGGGCTGGTTGTAATTTACTGACCCCTGTGCCAGACTAAGGTTGGCTCTCAAGAGGGCTGGAGCACATAAAAATTTCAACTTGGTCACCAACTACCTTCCACGCTTTCCACTTCCTCTAAAGCCACTCTATTTCCATAAGCTTCAGCTTTAAATTAGGATTAGCAAACACAGTGTGTTCGAAATTTATATATTAATTTGCACTTTAAAAAAAAAAAAAGAATAACCTATCATGCCTGAAAGTCTACCTTCTTTCTAAGCTCATGGTTTCATGAAAGTAGTTTGACTACATCTTAAAATAGTATAGTATCATGGTTATACATCATGTCCAACCCTGTGCCATTCTCACAATCACATGTTCAACCCCATCGCTGCAGCTCCTGTGCTCATTGAAGGTCTCTCTCCCTAACCGTCGTCAGGGACCCTCTATTTAGCCACACACTTCTGAGATCTGTCCACTATGGCTGATGATGCATATCTGTAATAGCAGAGGCACAGGTTCTAGTATCATAAGTTACTACAAACTGACAGGCAGGTAGTAGATAATGTCAATGCCATTGCAATTTGTTATACTGTTCTTTCTTTGGGAAGAGAAGAACCAGTTGGCCTACAAACATGTTCCTGAGACTGTTGCTCCATTTGGTCCTTTTAACGCCTACTGGCAAATCTAGCGGTGGGTGGAAGTGAGATCTTATATCAGAGGCTTGCCAAAGGAAGACAATTGACTTCAGGAAAGAATTTCTATGCTGTCACATTTCAAGATTGCCATGTGGTTCCTGGGCTTGCCAATCCTGGTTACATTTTTTGGCTACTGCCACAATTATACATCAAGTGCATCTGTTGTCAAAATCCGGTTGGGCCCACACAAGACATGCTTACAGAACAGAGGCTTCATCTGCCAGGAAACCCAATACCTCCTCTTGGGTCTCAGAATGTCAGTCATTTTCCGGAATGACTCAAGGGTGGCTTGCAACAACAATGGCTTTCCCAGTTTTTACTGATGCTATAAAGCATGTAAGGACCGCATAGCTAGTCCTTAAATGTAGAGGCATTCTAGTCCCACATTACATTTACATAATGTCACTGGAAGATGATCAATGAACAGCTCTCTGAGAAAAGGCTTCCAGGGATCCACAAGCTTTGGGAAACAATACATTGAGAATTGTTAGAAAGTTCCTATCAGAGTGAATCGACACAAGCCTCCTTGTAACTTCAACTTGTTGGCCTTAATTTTGTCTTTGGAAATTGCATGAAATAAGTCCAATATCTTTGATGAACAACAAACAGTAGTCATTAAACAACCTGAACACAGCTATTATGTCTTCCCAAAGTCTTTTCTTTACCAAGCCATGCATTCCTTGCTGGCTGCAGAGTATAATTTCATCTTCGCCAATTCATAAACCTATCATAAACTTTCCACAAGCCCATCTACACGTTCATTATTTGCAAACCACTCCAACAAATACATTTCCTATGAAAGGGCTATTCTCAAATGCTTGCATCAATAACGCACATCTCTGGACAAACTCTTCCTGAGAGAGAATCCAAAAGGCTTCTACAAACAGAACAGGTTCTCAATTTCCTGACAGTCAAATAGCATTTATGACTTAGAGTGAAAGAAACATGTCAATCAAGTGGAGGTAAACATGTGTAGTCAAGTGCATATGTTTTAATGAAGTTGAGCATTATCTCTAAGGCATAAATATAAGTTAACAGAATTGAAAACAGGAAAACAGGATTAGAGTTATTATCTGTTAAAAAAACACTGAGGCAAGTTTTAGCCCCCTTAGAGCACTAGAGTAAATTTTCCATCCCTCCAGGTTGTAGTTCTGAGACCTCTGCTCCTCTTCTCCATACTCAACCCCTTCAAGCATCACCGGAATATCCTTCATGGACCTGTGTGATGTCTGACAGATCATTTAGAGTATGTTCAGCCTCAGTATCAATTGTGTTTAGTTGAAAATTCTATATAGTTATGGATTGCTTAATGTTTACAATAGGTTCTGTGAAATAGAATATGTTATTTGGTTGTTACATTAATACTATATTGCAAGTCCAGTCTGGCCTTTTCTTTAAGCATTTCATATAAGCTTCATGCCTCAATATTGATCCATAACATGCTGAGAGGAACTCTCTTTTGTGTTTGGGCCTCAGTCTAGGTTAGTAGTGATTCTTCTATATCTGATACAGGTTTCTCCTGCATTCTCATTAGCCTTATCTCTTTCAGTGAGACCAATTCTTTAAAAGCTTAGAGAATTATTTTTGAAGATTATTAGGATTGGCAAGAGTGTGTCATAGATGTTATCTTTTCTCCATACCTTTTCAATCTATATACAGAACAGATCATTTGGGAGGCTAGACTTTTACGAAGAAGAATGTGGTATCAAGATTGGTGGGAGACTCATCAAAAATCTGCATTAAGCAGATCACACAACCTTGCTTGCTGAAACTGAGGAGGCCTTAAAATGTTTTCTGCAGTCTTCAATATGGACTGCGTCTCAAAGAGATTCTCATCAACCACGTCAACTGGCAGCATCAAAATAGATGGAGAAGAGATTGAAGTTAATAACAAATTCATCTTGCTTGGATCCATAATCAACATCCTGACACCAATTTGTTGAGGGTCTCCCTCTCTTTTTCTGACCCTCTATCTTTCCCAGGAAAATGTCTTTTCCCAATGACTAGACTTTCTGACATATGCTCAAAGTATGATAGACAAAGTTTCACCATCAAAGTGCTAAGTAGCACTCTGATTGCACTCTTCTAAGGGACTTGTTTATTGTTTTGGCAGTCCCTGGGATGTTCAACACTCTTGACTAACACCACAATTCAAAGCATTGGTTCTTCTTCAACCTTCTTATTCATTGTCCAACTTTCTGACGCATAGGAAGCAACTGAAAATACTATGGCTTGGAGCATTGCTTCTCTTTAGAACTTTGGACAGGCCCTTCAATGCAGATTTCCCCAATGCAAAGCTTTTTTGACTACTGCTACCATTGATGTTGATTGTGCATGTAAGCAAAATGAAATCTTTGACTTCAATCTTTTCTCCATCTGTCACATGTTGTTGGTGTCGTGAGGATTCATTGCAGGACACAGGGCTTCTCAAAGGCAAGACAGGAATAGAATACCTCTTCTCATCATGCTCTTAAGTGTACAGTGCTGAACTGAATGTAAAGTCATTTGCTTTCCTTCTCATTCGTTTACCTGTCTAAAAAGATTTTATTGATTGCCTGTAATGGACTAAGTATTGCTCTAGGTATGGGAATACACAAATAAAAGGGCAAAGCTCTTCATTCTTCTTATTCACAGATGTGAAACCTAAGATTTTAGCAGATCCTGGACTTACAAAGTTTACAAACTTAGAAATAAGGATTTCTTAGAACACTGAAAGCTTATTCTGACAGTAATGTCTAAGTCTTTGCAAATACAGCTATAAAGAACATACTCACTTTTATACTTCATTCCTTCATCACATGATAAAAATAATAAAAGAAACCACAGTCAAGTGTTATTAGCTCTCCTGCACATTTACTAAACGCCAGCTTTTCTAACTGCATCTTCCACTCAAAATGAAAATTAAGCACCAGCATTCCTGAATTCTGGGGGGAAAAATGCCTTGGAACATTTCTTTGGTAGCACAAAATATTACATTACTATTTTTTATATATCACAAACTTTATTAACACTAGTAAAAACCATAAAAAATCTCAATGGCCGGAAATAAAACACAGCACATCCAAAATCAGGCTTATGCTACTTCTCTGTGAATGATCATTTCTTTTCTCCTCACAAGCATGCAGTCTAGAAAAAAGTGAGAAAAACAGTGACACTTTCAGGAGATCTAGTTATTCTGTGGGGAACATCAACAACAGTAATAACAAGGAGAAGAGAAACAACATGGCTTCATGATTAAGAAAACCAACTGTATTTCTGAAAAAGGCTAAGGGCCCACTCTGTTCCCACATGCTCTTCTTTCCCGAAAAAGCCCCAGCTGGTTTTATAGCGTCTGAAATCTTTAAAGTCATATGTTACAGGATCCAGAGGGAATAGATATTTAGTGTGCTGGCATATCTAAGAAAGTATCCACAATCCTTACCAAGAAATAAAAGCTGAAACTTTACAGTCCACTTCCCAAAGTATGAGGCATTTATTTATTTTAGCAAGTCATTTCTTTGGCAAAGCACTTCACACAGCATGGAATACGACTGAGGACGAAAAAAACTCCACTAGAAAAACGCCAACACCTGTAGTTAATCTCATATGACAATTCCTTGCATTTTCTTGGCCAGGTAAAAGACAAATACTGCAATTATTCTTTTCAGATGTGATACAACATCATCTTCCCCTGCAGGCAGGCATTTTACCCATGTACACAAAGGTGTACATTGGCATTTAACAAATTACTTCTGTGTAGCTTGTTAAAAGGCAAATCTTTGACCTACAGGTCACCATGAAGTACAAGAGACACAGGTACAATTTGATCCAGCTGGTTGATACATTAACACATTTGGATCCACATCAGTAGACCCTTATGCAGTGTGGAAATCCAATCAGTGGTGTCAATGGCCTTTGCTGCTTCACATCTTGCTACCAGATTTGCTGCTACCAGATTAGCCTTGCGGAATGTCATAAAGCAAGTTTTGATGTTCTGTAACCTGCTGTTGGGAAAACAATCCAAGTGGACTCATGAGCTGCAATATAATGCTTAACACTTGAGATTATAAAGAGAATTCCTTAGAAAACAGTGAGTAAACTTGATGAATTGAGAAAAACATTAAGCACATAAAAGCATTTTCCAGGCAGGCTAGGATTCTCGAGATAGCTGTGACATATGCTTATATGGATTGCATCCTAGCAGGAGGGTCATAACCATATTTCTGATTTTAAGCCATTAAGCTTGTAAAATAAAGTAGTAAGCTAATGACAGTGATAATTTTTTTTAAAAAAAGGAAGTATATCAATTGGACTAAGTCACTATATCAGGAAAGTATAAATGTGAGGCTGGAATAAGTGTATCTTAAGAATTCAGGAAGCAAAAAAGGCCTTTCCTTACATATAGAGATAAACAAAATGATACTATGTTAAGATTGCTGGAATTAAATGTTGCTCTGTATGGTATTGAAGAATAGCAGAGAATTTAAGACACTATAATTTAAGGGTAGCATTCTTCAGGAGACTGTCTGTTGTAACCCATCCCCAGTGCCACAAATTACCAGTTCCTTAGAATATAAGGAATTTGGAGATCCCCAAATTAGAAGTATTATTGGCACATTGTAATGTACACTGGAAGCTCAAAGTTTTCCCCCACTTCTCAAGCTGGAGTAGTTTTGAAATGGACCAAGCATAAAATGGATTCAATAGTATTAGGTGTGCTTGAGCTATCAGTGAAAGGAATAAAAATGAGTGTATATATAAGATCCCGGAAAAGTAATTTTGTTCATCTCTGATCTCCTTCTAAAGTGGACACTTCCTCCCATTGAGGTCTTTCATAAACTGATCTGGAGATAGTGAAGTCAGACAGGGTTAGGGCAGGCTCTTTATAAAAGGAGGCACCACAGCACTTAGAAAAGCTACTGAGAAGCAGGGAGGAGTCCACAGAAAATAAGCATTGAAGATGTACTTGGGTTCAGCAAAAATCTCAAGGCAAGAGGTGTCCTCAATGACAAGAGTGGCAAATACTTAACTACATATGCCACATTCTTTCACCAAGTGTAGGTGCAGACATTGCTAATTACAATGCTGTTTTCTGTTTTAAAAATTTATATTGATTTGGATACAAAATTCATTAACATTATGTTTCACATTTTACTTCAGTCACATTGTGTTTCATACAATCATTCTCATATATTGTGTTTTATAAAATTAATCATTATCAATCTATGCCTACCTATTAACCCATCTTTTCAGGGCCCCAATGAATCCTTCCTAATAATGGCTTTACTAATAATAATCCTCTCTAATAATGTAATCAAGAGGAACAATTTTTTTTTAAAAAAAACACACAACACACAACTATATTATATAGTTGTATATAGAAGTTGTGCTGCAATCCAGAACATATGCTGTTCAAGGCAACCAGCTGCTTCACAGGAGAAGGATGGGCAATTTCCTCCCCTGTGGTTAACTGCCTCTGGAAACCGGCCAGAAGGTCAGCTATGGGCTGGTTCCAACTTGTTGGTAAACAACAAAAACAACTATATAACATGGGAGAGCCTGGAGACATGCCATTTCTTACTGAGCCCACTAGCAATTTCTGATGCAGGTTTCCATTTCTAAAATCATGTAGAGGTAGTAGTTAGTGAACCTTTCTGCTATCTCTGTATGGCAGGCTATTTAATGTATAACGTATTCATTGCTGTCAAGTCAGAACAGATTCACAGTTGATCCTTCATTGGATTTCCAAGGTTGTAAATGATACTGGGAGGAGACTGCCCATCTTTCTCCCTTAGTGGATTCAAACTTGCAGAGAGGCATGGCCTGTGGGTTGGCAATACAACTCTAAGGCATCTGCTGTCTCAGCTCCCTTTGAAGTTCTCAGGAATAGTGACAGAGTATGCGCTGGTCAGGAGAGTTTCCAGTCTCTCAGGGGTCAATGGAGTGGAAGCCCACAGAACCAGCAGCTAACAGTGGGTTCTCACTATGAGATACAGTGACTATCTTTTCCATCAGAGATGCAGCTATCATTGAAGCCACACACTTGAGATTCCCTAACCAAATTCCCTCTGGGTTTCAAAGACACTCAAGTACCTGTTCTCATGCCGAGTGCAACTCCACACCATCTGGTGGCTGAATTACAGAAATGGCATTATGGTTTTGTACTTCAACATGGTAGGCAACGGGCTCATAAGGACTCACTGACTCACATTCAGAGCCGGAGTTCCACAGTAACACTATGGACGAGGCTCTATGGCAAAGATCAAGGGCTCCAAAATAGTTACTCTGACTTCTGCAAAAAGGGGAATCTGTGCGGTGCAGAGCTGTCAAAAGGGAGCAATAAATTCCAAAATCAATCTCCATAATAGTCTATGTGTTTCCTATTGCCAAAGGGGCCCTTTAGTAGCTAAGAGAATACGCCATCCCCTTTTCCTTATGAATCAAGGCGAAGTCTCTCTCAGGGAGGAGTGATAGGGAATGGCAAAGGACAAAAGGAGATTAATCAGAACTGGCTTTGACAAGCACTGTGGCAATTGGACAATTAAAATAGACTTCCAAGGGGGGAAAAAAAGAGGAATGAACTGGGGGGGGAGGGTAGAGAAAACAGTGCAACAATGAATGAATGGAAACCCAAAATCTCTGTAAATGTTCATTAAAATTAATAAAACTTAATAATAAATTTTTTTTTAAAAAAAAGGGAGCAATAAGAAGAACCTACTTAAGAATTAATGATTTGGAAGCCAAACATAGTTCCTCAATGGGAGTTGAAACTATGGCCCTCCCAGGGCTTCTGTTCAAACCTAAAGCTGTAACTCTTCAGTGGATGTATCAGAGGCGGCGGTTCTCCCTTCACGCACCGCCGGCAGAGCCACGAGTGGCAAGCACGGAATGAAGGCTGGAGGACCTGCTTTTCTAACTCCAATTCTAGACAAAGAAGTAGAAAGTCAAAAGACAGCCATACAGCCTTCATTAACGAGCTCAGCCAACTGAGCTATTTTACTGTTTCTCAGATGTACGTAACTACTTTTTGCTGTTATTCAAGTAATTATATATAGTAATACAGGGTCCTGTTCTCCTACTCACTTTTAACCTAGTGTTTCCCATTTATAGGGAATGTACAAGCTTCAATAACAGGGATGTTTTCCACTGAATAAGTATTGGGAAAAAAATGGAGAGATGGTATTCACAGAGCAGATAATGTTGACTCTTAATCCAAATCTGAAAAGTATAAAGCAAAGAGTCAATGACGTCAAAATCTAGGAATTGACTTCTTAATAGGAACCTGTCTAGAATTTAGGCCAGGGGATGAACTATAATATAAATATTTCAATTTCTTATCTATAAACAGACCAGCCTGAATGAGCCTGATTTTGTCCAAATAATACACTTTGCAATTTTTCTGAATAAAGCAAGGAGTACAAAAAGTAGAACACACTTTTAAAACATTTATGCAGATATGCTCAAGACAAAGATGCATTAGTTAGCAAAGCCAGGAGCCCCCGAGGTCTGGTGATTAAGCACTGAGCCGCTAACTGAAATGCTAGTGATTTGAGGAGCTCCATGGAGAAAAAACATGGTTTTTGCAATCACTTGTTATGCATCAGAGAGTTGGACAATGACTAGGGAGGATAGAAGGAGAATTGACGCCTTTGAGCTGTGGTGCTGGAGAAGAGTATTGAATGTACCATGGACTGCCAAGAAAACAAACAGATTCATCATAGAGAGGATTAAACCAGGCTGCTCCTTGGAGGCAAGGACTCTGGGGCTTCGTCTGACATACTTTGGACATGTTGTAAGGAGAGACAGGTCTTTGGAGAGGGACATCATGCTGGGTAGAGTGGAGGGACAGCGCAGGAGGGGAGGACCCTCTATGAGGTGGATTGATTCAGTGACTGGGGCACTCGGGATGGGTGTGTCAGAGGCAATGAGATTGGCACAGGATAGAGCATGGTTTAGGGCTGTTGTACATGGGGTCGCTATGAGTCACAAACGACTCGACGGCACATAACAACAACAACAACAAACATGGGAGAAAGGGGAAGGAGCCGTGGAAACCTAAGCATTAGGCAGTTCTGCTCTGCTCTATGGGGTCACAAGGAGTCAGAATTGACTCAATGGCAATGGCTCTTTGGTTTTAGTTAGAAGAGACTGATTGTAAAAAGAGACCAATTGTGTGATTTCCAGCTGCAGTGAACCTGTTGTCAGCCTAAACGGAATGTGCCAGTTCTGCATGTGCACATTGCCAGCGAAACGGCAACCAGTTCAGAGGAAATGCATTTGTTTAGTAAGGGCAGGTATCAGCCATGAGCTTGCTAAAAATGGAAGCACACTTTGCCTGGATCTGGAGTGGAGGGTGCAATGAGGTGGAGGGGCCAGGAAGAGTGAGCCACAGATCAGATTTCCTCTGCAGTCAGTGGTGTCACTAGCATTAGTGTCTCTCAGTGCTGTCATTCCTGGTGTCAATATCTGCTCCTCACACCCCCACAGACTTCCTCCTGTACTAGAACATCCAGAATCCTAAGTAACGTTTCTTATCAATTTAATAATTGACTAATACAGTGATAAACATAAGTACAAAATGCTAAAATGTGCTACTTCTCAGCACCAGGTGTCAGGAAATCAAGAGACAAATTGCATTGGGAAAGTCTGCTGACAGGGACCACTCCAGAGTGCTGAGGAGCAATGATGTCAGTCTGGGGACTAAGGTGTGCCTGATTCAGGCAATGGTCTTCACAATTATATTCTATGCATCAGAGAGCTGGACAATGACTAAGGATGAGAGAAGAAGAACTGATACCTTTGAGTTGTGGTGCTGGAGTAGAATATTGAACATATCATGGACTACCAAGAGAACAAATAGGTCTGTCTTAGGGTGAAACCAAGTTTCTCTTTGGAGGCAAAGATTTGGAAGCTTCATTTCACATACTTTGGGCATGTGGCCAGGAAAGACCGATCCTTGGAGAAAGACATCATGCTAAGAAGGGTGGAAGGACAGCATAGGAGGGGAAGACCCTGGATGAGATAGACTGACACGATAACTGAAGCAATGGGATTAGGTGTATTAGACTCAGTGAGACCGGCTCAGGATAGAACAGAATTCAGAGCTGTTGTACATAGGGTGAAATATGGGTGATTCGATGGCACATAACAAAACAAACAACAAAATATTGACAGTTCCAGTAGTCTAGTGGTAAGAAGCTGGCTGCCAACCTGAAGACATGCGGTCTAAATCTACCAGCTGCTCCGTGGGAAGAAGATGTACAATCTCCTCAACAACATAACAACAATATAATTATTTTGGAAAATCTTTCCACATTTAAAATGTTATAACATTTATTAACATCAATTACTAAAGTAACAGCATTCATTAACTGAGCTGTGCTGCTGCTGCATACCCTTAAGTTGGAACTGACCCATAGCTGACCCTCCAGAGAGCTTTCAGAGGAACTGAATTGCACAGGAGGAGACTGCCATCCTTCTGCACAGCAGCTGGTGGATCTAAACTGCAGGCCTTTGGGACTGCAATGCAGCATCTTACCATTAGGCCACCAGAGCTTCCTCATCAACTGAGCAGTAGAAACCTTTTTAAAATTTTTCTCCCTTTATAATTACTACTTCATTCTGTTCCAGAAAGTCACTGATAAAGGTTCATAAAAACTTATTACCACACTATCGTTGCTAAAACAACAGAAAATTTGGCCAAATCAACTATTATGAAAATAGTGGCAGAAGCAAAACCAATTGTATATGGTGTGGCACAACAAACAAGTTCACGTTATTTGAAACATCACTGTAACTGGGTAATAATTAGCCCTAATCAGAGAGTCATTCCTAGAGTAACAGTGGCAATCAGAGAGTAGTCTCTCAAAAAACTCATTGTCATCAAGTCTGAACCAACACATAGTGGACCCTCCACTGGGTTTGCAAGACTGGTGGGTACAAACAGCAGAGAGGCCGGCTTTTGGATTGGTAGTGCAACTCTACTGACTGCTCCATTAGAGATCCCTTCAGTGAGTAATAACCTCTGCTCAGAGAGCATTAAAAAGCTCAAAGAGCCACATTAAGATACAGACCAGTGCTATACCACCCAGAAGAATGTTCGGCAGAAAACAATTTGAACCAGGCCTGGGGCCTCACTCCTGGGGGGAAGAGCAGTCCTGTACGTCAAACACAAGCCAAAAAAAATCACACAGTCCCAAATACTTGCGGTTACGTGCACACGCAGACCATCATGCTCAGACAGCAAGAAGTCACAGAAACCTTGGGTGAGTATTTTCTCATCCTCTCATAAAACTAACTCATTGCCATCAAGTGGGAGCTGACTCATAGCGAACCTTCCTTTGGTTTTTTTTTGGAAGTAGAAATATTGCACTGGAGGAGAATGCTCATCTTTATCCCACAGAGGGGCCGGTGGATTTGAAAGACCAGAAGAAACCTTTGAGTTAGCAGCACAACATCCTACAAACTATGACAACAGAGCTCCCTTATTTTTTCTTTCAGGTACTTCATTTTGATTATGAGGTACATAGGTGAACTTTATTTCTTGGACCTGAATATTTGAATTTAAAAGATTTATCAGAATACCACTACACTAGTTTCCTTTCTTAAAATAGTACCAACCCTTCAAACAGTTGGAACTCTTAATAATCCCTTGTTGATGGAAATTATTATAGCCACTTTGGAGAGGAATTAAAGGTAAAAAGGTTCATACTAAACAGATGAGTGTTATTCTAGAACAAATTCTAACATTTATCCAACGTTATATATGGCAATGTTTTTCATGCTATTTTAAATTATGGGAAAAATTAGATAGTGTTATCCAATACAGCCATAAGTAATTTAATTAAAGCATGCTCATTAAATGGAACACAATACAGCATTTAACAAGAAGCAATAAAGTATATTGCTTTTGATATATACATGAAAAGCAAGCTTATAAATACGATAAAACAAATTACATTATCTTCAGAATGAAGTGTAATTTGTTATCATTATATTTATATTAAAATGTTTTGTTTTAATTCTATTAATAATGGTTCATTATTATTACATTTAACCTGAGGGAAATATGGCAAGTATTTGTTAAATATGGATGTTTATAATATTCTATTTCACAACAAAAAAAAACTAATTAGGAAGCAGTAGTATATCCCATAATCCAAGAGTAAGTTTATTTGAATTCTGTTCATTTTTTTGTTTGTTTCTCATTTGTGGCTAATGTTAGATGAATCTTAGCTGAAAGCAGGGACTACCAGAAGAATGTCTGTCTATGTTTCATTGATTATGCAAAGGCGTTTGACTATGTGGATCACAACAAACTATGGCTGACTCTGAGAAGAATGGGAATACCAGAACACTTGATCGTACTAATGGGAAACCTATACTTGGACCAAGAGGCTATTGTCAGAATAGAGAAAGGAACCACTGCATGGGTCAAAATTGGGAACGGTGTGCGCCAGGGATGTATCCTATCTCTATACCTTTTCAACCTGTATGCAGAAGAGATTATTCGAGAGGCTGGGCTCTATGAGAAGTGTGGTGTCAGGATTGGTGGAAGATCTATCAACAATCTGCATTATGCAGATGACACAACCTTGCTTGCTGAAACTGAGGAAGACTTGAAGCGCTTGCTGCAGAGGGTCAAGGACTGTAGCCTGCAATATGGATTGAGGCTCAATATCAAGAAGACAAAGATTCTCACCACTGGACCAATTGGCAGCATCAGGTTGGATGGTAAAGAGATTGAGATTGTTAACAACTTTAGTTTGCTTGGCTCCACAGTCAACACTCTGGGCACCAGCAACCAGGAAATTAAAAGACATACTGTGATGGGAAAGTCTGCTGTTAGGGACCTTTCCACAGTACTGAAGAGCTATGGTGTCACTCTGGAGACTAAGGTGTGTCTGATACAGGCCGTGGTCTTTACAATCACTTGTTATGCTTCAGAGAGTTGGACAATGACTAGGGAGGATAGAAGGAGAATTGATGCCTTTGCGATGTGGTGCTAGAGAAGAGTATTGAGTGTACCATGGACTGCCAAGAAAACAAACAGATTCATCCAAGAGAGGGTTAAATCACACTGCTCCTTGGAGGCATGTATTCTAGGGCTTCGTCTGACATACTCTGGATATGTTGTAAGGAAGGACAGGTCCTTAGAGAGGGACATCATGCTTGGGAGGGTGGAGGGGACAGCGCAGGGGGGTAAGACCCTCTATGAGGTGGACTGATTCAGTGACTGGGGTAATTGGGATGGTTGTGTCGGAGGCAGAGCGATTGGCACTGGGCAGAGCAGGGTTTAGGGCTGTTGTACACAGGGTCACTATGAGTCACAAGCAACTCGACAGCACATAACAACAACAATCTTTGTTATTTTAAAAAAAATAAAAAGAAAGACGTTTGGAAAGTATCAATAGGATGCAGAATGCTAACTCTGGTAATTAGGTTTAAGACTTTTATCTAACAATAATAAAATCTGTAATTCTATTGAAATATTATTTTTACAATCTACCTAATATTGGTTTTGTTGCTGTAAGTTTCAGAAATTACATAATAAATTTCTGCTCTTAAACTCTAACGCTGCAATTCTGAACAGATTGCCCAAACACACACACATGCCCCATCCCCTTTTCATCCAGGGCACTTGTAAATCTGGCTCATGTCAGCCTTGTAAGTCACCTATTTGTGAAAACTGGCTTATATAATGGAATCTCTTGGTGTGTGTCCTACAAAAAGTTGGGGTGGGTTTTTTTTTTTTTTTTGGTCTCCCACTGCAAATAACAGCAGTCACAATGTTTTTCATCTAAAAATACTTGTTAGTCTTGTTATTTTGAAACCAAAGCACTAATCTTTTTTAGGTAGCAGGTAGGAATTTTTATTTTAT
Source organism: Elephantulus edwardii (assembly GCF_000299155.1). Classification (NCBI taxonomy): domain Eukaryota; kingdom Metazoa; phylum Chordata; class Mammalia; order Macroscelidea; family Macroscelididae; genus Elephantulus; species Elephantulus edwardii. The sequence goes on along the minus strand of NW_006399854.1, from coordinate 1,949,695 downwards.
TTAAAAAATAGTTCAACTCACTCACATGCCACTTCTCAGCCTGGGCCAAGGGGGGTTCACACGGTCTGGCCCAATCAAGCATTATAACTCAATCAAGTGAACTTCTCTGTATGCTGAACTTGGTCAGCAGAGAGCTTGACATACACTATGGGCATGTGGATGAGAGGAAGGAAGAAATGAAGTGTCTCTGGGCCTCAGTCTCCCCAAACCTAAGGGTGCTCTTGAAATCAGATTCAGAGTTCTACTCACAGAAGTGAAGTAACTCTATGTTAGTATAACATCTCCAAGTGGGTCCCACTTTATCTGGTGCTTTCAGTAAGAACTTTTTTGATCTCTTCAATTACCTATAAAATATTCTCCTACTGTCTCCCCCCACCCCTGAAGTGTCTTGTACTTTCTCAATGTAAAAAATGGTGTTTATGAGGTTTTCAGTATTATGCTAAGAAAACCATATACTGTCTTTAAAAATGAAAATGGAAAAAAAATAAGGAAATGGATTCCAGGTTAGTAAAGAAGAGAACAGGTAGCACTTCTGTCTATACTTCTGTCATGATCATAGTTACCACTGATATCATGGGCAAGCTTGAAGCATGGCAATATTATAAGTACTACTGGTGATATCAGAAGCATGATAAGTACTAAATGTTATTACTATCTTTAATTTTCACATCAACTCTATGAAGCAGATAGTTAACAGAGGGGAGAGAGGTTAATAATATAGACTAGAACATGCAATTCTTTATAAAAAAGCATCCTGCCTTCTGAGGTTATCCTTTGAATGGTCTTTACATAGTCTCATAACTTGTCTCTTATTAGGAAAATAATGTCACATACATAATGCACTTCAGCTTTGAAAAATATGAAGGACATAAAAAATTTAGGGAGCTTGCAAGACAATCACAGATTAAAGGGCTTTTCAAATTGGAGACAGTCTATCTTATGGGAGGTGCTTCCATAGGCAGTAGGTAGAGCCTGAACAAGAAACCTTACAGAACGAGAAAATTGTAATATACCCAAAGAAGGTTCTGGAAGTGGCCCACAGTATTTCAGACTTGTTCACTTCACCTAGCACCAAAGAGGAAAGAAGGGATATGTTCTGTTTTATGGGCAAGTCTGCTTACTGCTTCCTCATGAATGAAGACGGGCACTGCCGAAGGCAGTGTTTCAGTCTTCTGAAACACACAGAGGAAGCTCAAGCCTATAGTGGATATTACAAGACAGAGGGGTAACAAGGGTAGCTAGCATGGCCCAGTTGGAAAAAGTAAGGGGAAAAGAAAACAACATCCATTAGTAAGCAAAGGGCTCGGGCAGGGGGAGCAAAAAAATATTCAAGAACCAGTCAGCCTTTACTGAAACTTAATGTGTGTTTAAGGAGTACCAGAGTCTGATTTTCCTTGGACAAAACATATTGTACACACCAAAGCTAAATTATGGTATGCATTTTGATATTACAAGTCAATTAATCCTTCCAGAGAAGAAGGAGATGAACAAGCTGAGAGATGGGAAGGACTATCTGAGCAAGATTTAAAAAAAAAATAAAAATAAAAAGGTCAATTTTGTTTTGACAATAGAAGTACTGGCTCAATCAATTTCAAATAATGTTTTATTTCAGACAGTGTTAGTATCACAGCCTGGTACGCAGTTGCACTGCCAACCCCAAAATAGGGGGTTCGAATCCACCAGCTGCTCCTCAGAAGAAAAGAGGGGCAATCTCTTCCTGTGTGATTTATAGCCTATGAAAATTTACTGGAGGGTCAGCTTTAAATTCGTTCCAACCCAACGGCAATAAGGTTTTTAAAATGTACTAGAAAGGAGCCCTCATAGAATAGCAGAGAGGTTGCACTGCTAACCCAAAGACAAGCCTCTCTGGTGGTTCAAAACCACCGGCAGCCACAAGAAAGAAAGATGGACAGTGACAGTCACCTTAGGTATGGCTTAAAGCCTTGACAATGCAATGGAGAGTCACCTTAGAGTTAACTTGATGAAAATGACAGTGACATTTAACAGGAATGTACTGTAGCTTTACAATGTTCAAGGTGGCTAAACTGAACTATGGCCAATCTAACAGATTCTAGGTAGCATAAGCATACAAAAAGCATTCCAGGAGAAGTAGAGGGAAGAAGTGAAGTGGCAGAGGTTTTGTAAGCTCACGCTCATCTGCTGGCCAACCTGGTTGTTATGCATTAGCAAGTGGGTCTACAACTCCACCTTGTTCTGGGTCCTCCTCAGCTGCTCCTGGGCCAGGTGCGTATATACCTCTGTGACTAAGTGTCCAGCTTTCTGCAGGACACTCATCCCAAAGTCAGAGGCAGCAGAAACTGACACAGGTTTCAGTCCTTGTGGAGTCCAGCCTATCCTTGTTCTTCCTCACCTTACCCCTTCATGGCTGCCTTCCCTTCCCAATGGCTTGAAGCTCCAGCACGATTACATGCAATAAAATAGGCTTACAGAAAATGTTGAACCAGCTTCCAAAATTATAGGCAAATCCTTATAACAAATTTCTGTGCAGGAGAGAGACAGAAAGAGAGAGAGACACACAGAGAGAGACAGAAAGAGAGAGAGAGACACAGAGAGAGAGAAAGAAAGAGAGAGTGAGTGTGTGTGTGTGGGGGTAGAGTGAGGAGTGGGGGTGGATGGGTGGAGAAAGTGAAGTGGTGGTCTTGGGTCTCTAATTAAAACCGGATGAACACAAAACACATTGCATGTATTTTTATTTTTCTAAATTGCCCATTTTATTTTCACAATTAGGGAAAAACAGTTCAAGGTAGGAGAGAATAAATGACTCACAATCCCACCCAACTACTTTTTCTGTATGTCTGCCTCTTTCTCTACATGCAGGCTGTCCCTGGAGTATGCACAAGATCAGTTTCCACCTGTGTCTTTAAGAATTTGTAAGTAAACCAGGTCAGTTGAATATGGTTCTTATTAAGTTTACTTTAATGCAAGAAATGGCTTCAAGTCTTTTCAATAATTTAAAAGCTGCACATGCAGCAAGTAAAGGTAATTATGCTGAAAAATCAGTTGCAAGCAGGGGTTAGTACAATCATTTCAAACTAAGGGCAAATTTATGTGACATTAAAGGGCAAGCAGAAGTCGTCTATAAGTCAGATACTCATCACAAGAAGACTGCCTGCACGCACTTTACAAGGTTCTGACCATGCTATTTATAGTGTTATACCTTTAAAATAAAATCAAAACACTTAAACATCTCATGTTCTTGTTATTGTTAGGTGCCATCATGTCAAGTATGACTCACAGCAATTTTATGAACACAGAATTGAACCTGTCCTATCCTGTGCCATCTTCATCATCACTGAAACAATTGAGCCCACTGATACAATTCCTGTGTCAATCCATTTCTTTGGAGGGTTTTCCTTTCTTTCACCGACCGTCCACCTTTCCAAGCATGATGTCCCTTTCCAAGGAAGAGCCCCTCCTAGAAACATGCCCAAAGTATGTGAGTTGAAGCTTTGTCATTTTTGCCTCGAAGGAGGATGCTGGCTATACTTTTCCAAGACATGTTTCTGCTCTTTTGGCAGCCTGTGGAATATTCGGTACTCTTCTCCAACCATAACTCAGAGGCATCAATTCTGTCATCCTTATTTATTGTTCAGCTCTCAGATGCACAGCAATTGAATGAAAAGAATCTTAAAACTAACATCACTGCTCCTCAGTAATTTGGAAAGGTCCCTGATGGCAGACTTGCCCCAAGCTGTCTCCTGATCTCCTGACTGCTGGTACCAAGGGTGTTGATTGTGGATCCAAGTAAAATGAAATCACTGACAATTTCAATCTTTTCTTCATCTATCATGATGTTGCCTATTGGTCCTGTGTTGAGTATTATAACATGTTATACTGATCTATCTCAAAACATTACAATTTCTTTTAAAAGAAGACTTTTTAATGGCTGAAAGATACTCTAATATGGATATATATTGCAAGATAACCATCTTCCTGCAAGTTGTTTTAATTACCGATTGTGAAATACTTCTGCAAAGTACATAATAGTACATAATTTTCTGTCTGCATCTTTGATTACTTCTATAGGATCAGTTCCCTGAAGAAGAATATTTAAAGCTCTGGACACATATTACCAAGTGGTTTTGACGACTACCCAATGATCATATGATTCAGGTCAATTAGTAACTCATACACTTGGGCCAACATTCAAAATATTTCCCAATCAGTAGTCTATCATGGGTCTCGGTGAATCAGAACCAGTGATACAATGTGGGATCAGGGTCTTGAAGTCCCCTGCTAAACTATGGCAGAAGTTAACCTTTAGTCCCTGAATCCTAGGCAAAGACTGGTACACACTAGAGGAAGTGCCTGACTGGCTGGTTGGCAGGCAGTTCTTACTGTTAAGTATTATAGGAGCTGCTCTCTATCAGCTGGAAGTTAGTAATATTTTGACAGGTAATTCAGTTTCACTGGGGCACACTCACTCAACATCAGCCTGAGTTGAAGTTTCTTTCTTCCTACAGAATAAACTTTTTATTTCAGTCTTTCCAGTGTCATTTTTCAAAATTAAGCCTTTTTGAAAATTTCCTAACAAGCCTTACAAATTTTGGTTAAAAAAAGAGAACTAAATAATAACCAACCAAAAGCTCAAACTCATTACCATTGAGTTGCAAGTGAATAGTAGTTCACCCTCCCCTGGGTTTCCGAAACTATACATTGCACGTGAAGAGATTTGGGAAGAGATTTTTCCACCTTTCTCCCTTGGAGTCACCAGGAAATTGGAACATTATTAGGTCAATAGTCTAAATATGATCTTTGAAAATGCAAGAAGAGAAAAAAAGGACATAACAGGATTCAGTTCTAGAGGCATGCCGTTTGGATCTATCCACAGTTCCACGGGAGAAGCGTGGGCAGTCTCCTCCTGTGTGATTTGCTGCCTCTGAAAAGCCTCTGAAGGGTCAGCTATGGGTCAATTTGGACTTGACAGCATCCCCCTCCCACACTTTTATATTTCATCAACTCTAAATAGTAAACAATAAGGAAGATATTTAACTTCTTTTCTTTCTCAAATTTTCCAGACAAATGTTTTGTTTCTGTTTCTCATTAGGAAAAACAAAAAATACCCAAACCTATCACCAAGGAGTCAGTTCAGACTGGGGGGGGGGTCCCCCCTCTATTTGATTTCCAAGACTGTGAGTCTTTACAAAAGGTGACGGCCTATTTTTCTCCCACAGAGTGGATTTGGACTTCCAAACTTTTTATTGATAGCTTGAGGCACCATGTCAGTAGGTATCCTTTAAATAATTAAGTCTCATCTCACTGCCTTATTTTCCAGGTGGTTTGTCAGTTGTATAGAATCTATCCAAATTGATGAATCCTACTGTCTTTAATTCCACTACTTCCTCCTCTCCCCCACAACCTGACATTTAGCCAAGTGGAGACCTGAAAAACTAATGCTTGGCGTATTGATTTGAAGCTGTGTTGTAACCCCAAAGGCATGTGGTTCAAATCTACTGGCTGCTCTGTGTGAGAAAATAGGCAATTTCTTCCTATGTGATTAAATGCACTAAAAACCCGATGGTGAGTCAGTTATGGGTCCTTCTGACTTGACAGCCCACAACAATGATACCCTATATATTTAATCAACTCTATAATATAAACGATAAGGAAGATCATTTACAACTCAACTCAAACTCACTTCCACTGAGCTGGTCCCAACTCATAGCAACCCTCCACCAGGTTTTCGCGGCTGTAAATCCTAACTGGAGGAGGCTGCTCACTTTTCTCTGGAGCCCCTGGTGGACTGAACTGCCAGAGAAGCTTAGCCGTTAGGTTAACAGCACAACTTGCCATGAACTGGGCACCAAAACTCTCTAGCCTGTAAATTGGTGATTTTGATCCAATCACTCCCTCCTCTGCACACACACCAGGGTTTAGAATCCATTCATCCAGTCAACTCCCTGCTGAGATTTTGCCTTTCCATCCAGATATGCTGAAGCAAAAGCTATTTGACTTAACAACAGCCCCAGGTAATTGTTTTAGATCCCCGAGGACCTTGTTAAAAAGTGTAGATTCTGATTCAGTATATCTGAGATGGAAAAGCAAATTCTCAGCAGACCTGAGATGAACCAATTCAGGTCAAACCTGAATGAACCACACTCCAAACACTGGATGCCTCAACACTCAAGGAACTCAAAGAACTGCATCCTGATGCCTGTCCACACACAACTTTAGTCTTTCTCTGTGATTTAATTCTTCTGTTAGGAGGGCAGGGAAGTGATCCCTTTAGGGTATACAAACCAAATCGAAGTAAATAAAACAACAACAACAAACCCCCCAAATTCAAACCTACCAACTCATAGTTGATCTCCCGTTAAATTTCTGAAGCCGTAAATGACACAGGAGGGGATTACCCATCTTTCTCCAGAGGAGCTGCTGATGGATTCACACCACTGGAGAGGGCCTGCCTTTGAGGAAGCAGTGCACCTCCTGACGCACCATGTACCAGATCTTCCTAAGAAAAGGGACTGGCTAAATTTTCAGTCCTCTTCCCTAGCTATCTTCAAAGTATGCCTTATACCAGGATTAGCATTTTGCACCAACCACAGCAGATGAACTACAGCCTGGACAAGAAAGATTCTTGGACGCTTTCAGTAAGCCAGAAGCAAACATGCACTTGGTTTTTGTTGTTGTTGTTGTTTGTTTTCTTTTAAATAATCACTTTCTTCAAAGTAGCTTTTAATATACCATGGACTGCTAAGAGAACAAAGAGGTTTGTCCTGGAGAGGGTGACACGAAGTTGCTCCTTGCAGGCAAGGATTCTGAAGTTGCGTCTGACATACTTTGGACATGTTGCAAGGAGGGACCAGTCCTAGGAGAGGGGCATTTTGTTTGGGAAGTTGGAGGGACAGTGCAATAGAGGAAGACCCTCGATGAAGTGGATTGACTCAGTGACTGGGGTAATGGGGGTAGGAGTGTCAGAGACAATAAGGTTGGCTCAGGATAGAGCAGGGTTCAGAACTGTTATACACAGGGTTGCTATGAGTTGCAGGTGACTTGGCAGCACATAACAACAATGCCATTTACTTTAGTTTTTGTTTTAGGGATCAGAAGTGGAAGAAGAGTGAGGTACAGTTACAAATTCTCCTCTTGGCCTTAATACGCCACTATAGCAAACACTGCCTGCAGGTCTAGTCCCTTACTTTATAAACGCTAAAGTCCAAGAATGAAGAAAGCACTTTCTAGATGTCTATGAGGACAGGTTAAGTGATACAACAAGCATGACTGCTTGTGCAAAGAACTGCAACTAAGTTTTCTTCCCATGCTGATAAGACTGCTGCCTGCATAGCACAGTGGATGTGCCATTTGATTTTTCCCGTCTGATGGCCTACTCCTTACTTTTCCCAGGCTTTAAAAATCATGTTAACAAAGAGCAAATACAGCATGGCCAGATGCCTTTCATGGTCAGATGGTTCATTGTTTAAAAAGCTTCACTTTAAAATCCAAAAGATTGTTAACAGATGCAGTTTCTGGCTGGAGACTGGGAAAAACCTCACTTAAACAAAAGAGTATGTTGTGATTGGAACTAAAAAGGGAATTACCTTTAAAGATAAGAACCACAAACATATCCTATTTGAAAATATCCCTCCCCCCAACAGGACCTTTTTTGGACCTTTCCTGAAAATTGAAAAATCTGACAGTGGATTGCCACATATGACAAACCCTGGCCAAGCAAGCCAGGAACTATTATAGATCTATCGGGGCTTTGAGCAACGCCACAACATCCATCTCTTGCTCTCTCCCAGATTACTCAATTAGGCAAAATTCCAATAATTTCTATCCAGTAACTATAGCCCCAGAAATGCTTTTGCTGCTTTCACTTGGGCTCTGAAAACACATTTTCAGACAGATTTAGAGAAGTTTTATAAATGAGCCCAGTTTGATAAGCAGAAAGCCTACGCTGGGCTCAAGTCACTATTGGCTAAGAAGATTCTGGCCCATTTTCAGTTCCCAGTCTCTCCTTGGCCTCTACAACTTCTGTTCACTTTTATAAAGTCTGCTTTCCACCAACTCACGCTGTTTCTCTTGGCTTTCGAGACCCTTACTCTATGGCTTCACTATGTGTGTGAACATCGGCAGCGCTCGAGGTTCTAATCTTGAATGATGGAAAACTCAAAGCAGCCCTGAGTGGACTTGGTTTTGCTGCCTGGTGACAAGACTGACTTAAAAAGCGACACAGGAGATGCTCTAAGAATGTGTTCCTAGTGTTAAAAGGGGCTACCTGAGACTGAGCAACCTGCCTTTGTGGAAACTGTATTTTCACAAGACAGGTAAGCAGGCACGTCTTTTTCCTGGATAGGTTTCTGAGTTTTTGTGATCATTGCAGGGAGCCTGATGGCCTAGTAGGTAAGAAGTTGTACTGCCTGCCAAACCAAAGGCAGGTGGTTTGAATCCACCAGCTGCTCCAAAGGAAAATGACTGGAAATTTCCTCCTGTACAATTCACAGCTTCTGAAACCTTCATGCAGGGTAAGCTATGGGTTGGCTCCAACTTGATGGCAATGAGAAGCAGTTGTAGGAGTAGTAATAGCATGATCACTGCATGATTTGATACAGTGTCCAAACTACCAAAGAGGCCAATTTCAGATCAAAACCATAGAAAAGTTTTAATAATCTGAGATACTCTGACAAAGAAAAGTCAATGTTTCCTTGTATTTTAAGGACACAGACAGGTATAAACCTGTGGGTTCCACAAAGTGTTAAAATTGTTACCTCACTCTCAGTCTACGGTGTTTCTAAGTCACACAAGGAATCCAGGCTGATGGGATGGATGAAGTGAGCAGGAGAAATGCATTCTGAAAGATCTGTGTGACTGTCCAGGTACTAGCAGGAGGGCTTGTTCATCTCATCAAGGCCATCTGAGGCCAGTGGTCAGTCACATCATCCATATTCATACTCCCGCAAAACTCAGCCCCATCATGTGCACAGAAGATGAGGCTTGCAACAGGACCTGATAGGCCTGGACATTGAAAAAGGAGCAGCAGCTGAACTCCAGGTCATTACTATCCTCCAGGGTTTGCCTTTTCTAAGCTAAGGGGCAGTAGTTTCCATGATTAAGTTTCAATTACTGTCAAGGGTGTAATAAAATCCGGGAAAGAACACTTTCCCCTCAGTAAGCTGCTTCCATTTTCCATGTCTGTCCTTTCCTCTGGTGAATACCCTCAATCCCACTGCATCTTCTTTCCTAGTTTTGAGAAGAATCTGCCCTAGAATGAACTGACACAGACAGCGTCTTCCACGCACCGGACCACTGAAGGCCACTTCTTTCTCAGTGGCAGGGGTTTTGAGATCACAGTGTGAAATATGCCATTGCTTTTGAGTCCATCAGCTTCATAACTGAATACATTTTTTCCCTTCATATAATTCTTTCTTAGGGTATTATATAGGGGTCCTAAGCCATAGCAATCAAGTCAGCTAAAAAAAAAAAAAAATTCCTACTTTGTAAAATATGTACAATTCAAAAGAGCAGAAGACAAGAGGCAGACACGTTTATTCACAAAACCATCCTACTGGTTATCACTGGATTAGGAGCCCTGAAGACCTGCAGTGAGGGCTGAGAGAGGGCTGGAAATCCTACTGAGAGGTTACAGCTCAGCATCCTCAGTCAATGACACTGAATGAAATCGGACACACAGTTATCCACTGCACCTGCTCAAGTGGAGAGTTTAATGGGGTTTAACATATTTGACAGGATGAAATGTAACACTAGGGACAATTTAGTGGTTCAGTCATCATCCACTGATTTCAAAACAACCAGGTACTAGAAATACAGACATGGTGCTTCGCTACCAGAGTTACAAAGCCTGAGAGGAAGAGACCACCAGAGCAGCGAGAGTCTCAGCGAAATTTGTCTGGGAGGTGGTGCACCAACTACACAGGTAGTAAAGAGGCAGCAGAAGTGCTAGGAGGAGACAGAAATTACTTTTTCTGCCCCAGGGAGGCCACAAACGACATGCTTTGATATTGTTGTTAGCTGCCACTGACCCACGAACAGTGGAACAAACAGCCGCCTGGACCTGTACCATCCCTATGGTTGGCCACAGATGAGTGGGAGGGTTTTCACTGACTGATATTCAGGATTTCCAGGTTTCTCCTTCTAATTCATTCTACTCTGGATGCACTGCTGACATCTGTTTAGCAACACTTAAATATAGAAACCTCCACTAACCCTGGCAACAGTGACTGTGCATGAAATGCACTGACCAGAAATTGAACCCAGGTTAAGAATTCTACCACTGAGCTACTAATGCCATATAAACGGCTAATTAATCACCTAATAAGACATATCCTTGATATTGGGGTAGAAGGTATCTTGAAATTATACAGGATGACGATTTGTAGAGTGTCCACTCTATGTTGGAGACATAGATATCTCTATCTTGGTTACAGGGGAAGTGACAAGGTGTAGCCATAAACAGGACTGGTTCCAAAAAGTGGATGTGCCACAAAGTTTAAAATATGGCTGGATACGCTTGCCTTCTGAAGAAGGCATTCCACGGACTGATGCCTACTGACATGGATGCTGCAGAATAAAAGCTATGTGCATTTGTGGCATCCTGAATCCAGCTTTTAACTGCACAGGAGCAGATCAGAATAAAAACATAGTACCAAGCGGTGAGGGATAGGCAAGTAGCTCAGATCTGATCAAGAGGATGAGAGGAAGTCAAATGTGCATATCCTAGAAGATATCTCTTAGACTCATGACCCTATTGGCTCTACAGTCATTTCACATCTCACATAAGGACAATGAGTATAAGAGACCTATCTTAGAGATAGTAAAATGGAAAATTGGAAAGTGGACCACAGAGCATTGTGAAACCACAATATTAGTCCTCACTTGCCTAAATAAAAATGTTTACGTAAAGACAAAAACATTTCTATTTTATATAAAGCACTCACATGATCCTGAACATGGCGATAGATGTTAAGTGAACAGGAAGAGGGTGCAGAAGGGTCTATGCAATTGTTGGAATAAACAATACCTAAAATTCATGACTTTGCACACATGGCACCAAGATTACAACCTGATACATTCAATTTGGTTCTTATTTTACAAAAAGCTGTCTGATTTCTACTGGTGGAATGAGAAAGCAAACAGAATCAAAAACTATATTTTCCAGTTTCATAAATATGATAAGCATCTTACCTTTTTCTTGCTACAGTATATTTGCCATTTTTTCTCTGCTGGAAGTGCAAACATGGCTTCCCTGTGTTTGTCTGTGAGGTCAAGTTCATCCTGAAAAGAAAAAGAAGAATTAGTGTTTCTTTGGTAATACACACTTAAGTGAACTTGAAAAGGATCAAGAAGCTATGCTAATAGGAATGTTCTCATCATCAAGAAAGCATGTCCCTGGCATGGAGCACAGCGAGAGAGAGGATGCCTACACACACCAGATGTTGGGGACTGCACTATGCAGGGACAGAATTTTCATGAGCTTCTGTGTATTGCTGCATAGCATCCATTGAGTTGTAATGGTCATTAAACCTCAAGAGTTTTGGAGTTTTGGAATAACAACAGAGATGAGAAGCTGGTGGGGACAGCTTCCCAAACATTGCAGATCAATCTGAATTTCAAGAGGAAGGGAAGGATTTGACTATAAAACGAGGAGGAAAAGTCCAGGCAGGGGAATAATAGAAACAAAGGTCAGACTGTGGCAGTAATCTGTATGTTTAGGGACAATGACCAGCTTAATTGAAGCATCAGGGATCGTCTGTGGAAAGTCTTATAAGCCAGAATTAAGGGGGTATCTCTTACACAAAGAAGATCAATGAAAACTTTCAATAAATAATGCAGTGAATTACTTAATATGGCTTTTCTAGTCTTTAGTCTGACCACATGATTGGATAGTATTATGCAAATGTGAGGTGTTTGTGGCCCTTGGTTGTATAGCCAAGTCTTAGTTAGATAGTCAAGACTGCATAGCCTGGTAATAATGTAAATAAGGTATCCACAATCAATACGCTTGAGACCAGCAGTCAGGTGGTTAGGAGACTTAAAAGTATTGGGAAAGGAACCTCTTCAAAGTTCTGAAGAGCAATGATCTTAATCTAAAGACTAAGGTACACCTGATTCAAGCTATGATCTTTTCAATCACCTGCTATGCATCTGAAAGGTGACTAGTAAGTAAGGATGACAGGCAAAGAATTGATGCCTTTGAGTTGTGGTGTTGGAGAAGAGTGTTGAATATCCCATGGATTGCCAAAAGAACAGATGTGTTGGAGAAGGTGCAACCAGAATATTCCTTGGAGGCAAAGTTGATGAAGCTTCACCTCACATATTTTGGACAGGTTATAAGGAAAAGCTATTCTTTGGAGAAGGACATGATTCTTGGAAAGGAAGAGGGCCAGCAAAGGAGAGGAAGACCTTCAATGAGATAGACTGATACAATATCTGCTGCAATGGACTCAAATGGTCTGGGATGACGAAGATAGTGCAGACTATGACAGAGTTCAGATCTATTGCTCATGGGGTCACTATGGGTCGTACTCAAATTGAAAATACTTCACAACAATTATCTCCCAAATGTTAACAGTTTGAATGTACAACAGTTCTCCATGGAAGAAAGGTGGGCAATTTGTTCCATGTGATTTAAAGCATCTGAAAACCTGCTAGATGGTCAGATACAAGTCAGCTGCCAACTTGACAGCAATGTACAACAAACATTTTCATTTAAGAACCTCAGTGGTCCACAGTGGTTGCACCATTTTACACTCCCACCAACAGTGAATAAGGGTTCTAGTCTCTCCACAACCTCGGCAGCATTTGTTGCTTGCTGTTCTGTTAAATTTTGCTAGTCTTACTGGGGTGAGATGATATCTCATAGTTGTCTTGATTTGCATCTCTCTCAGAGCTAGGGATTTTGAACATTTCTTCATGTGCTTGTTGGCCATCTGAATGTCTTCCTTGGTGAAGTGTCTGTTCATATCCTGTGCCCACTTTTCAATTGGATTATTCACCTTTATCTTGTTGTGGTGCTCAAGTATTTTATAAATTCTAGATATAAGTCCCTTATCTGACATGTCATTACCAAACACTTTTTCCCAGTCTGTGGCTTCCCTTTTTACCCTGTTGGAGAAGTTTCTGGATGTGCATAGGGATTTGATTCTTAGAAGGTCCCATTCACCTATTTTATCTTCTCCTGGTTGTAAATTTTTCAGAATACTGGGAAGACTCTTTATGTTGTGGATTAGGACTACTAAAGTTCTTCCGAGCTTTTCTTGAATGAAGTTTATAGTCCTTGGTTTTAGTCCTAGGTCCATGATCCACCTTGAGTTGGTTTTTGTATATAGAGTGAGGTGGGGATCTTGTTTAATTCTTCTGCAGATAGATTTCCAATTTTGCCAACACCATTTGTTTAAAAGGCTGTCATTTCCCCACCTAACTGATTTCATCTCCTTGTCAAAAATCAGTTGACCATAAATAGATGGGCTGATTTCCGGGTTCTCAATTCTATTCCACTGATCTATGTGTCTGTCATTGTACCAGTACCATGCTGTCTTGACTACCACGGCAGTGTAGTAGGATGTGGGGCTTTCTCAAAAAGTTGCAAATAGAGATACCATTTGACCCAGCAATCCACTACTGGGAATATACCCTAAAGAGACCATAAATGGCACCCAAGTAGATGTATGCATACCCATGTTTATTGTGGCTTTGTTTACAATAGCAAGGAGTTGGAAACAACCCAAATGCCCATCAACAAACGAATGGGTAGAGAAGCTGTGGTATATTCGCACAATGGAATATTATGCTGCATTGAAAAACAAGGAACTCATGCAATATTATTCAAAATGGGTGACCCTGGAGGACATTATGCTGAGTGAGGTATCTCAGTCACAAAGGGACAAATGCTATATGGTGCCACTGTTGCAGAATGAGGCTGACATCGGGATGGGGGTAAGACTGAGAAAAGCTGGATGAAATATGTTTATGGCATTGAAGTCTTTGGGGGAGAGAATATTTTATATTTTAGGGCATTATGTTTATCGTAAGAGTACAGAATGAGGTTTGCAGAGTGGATTATATTTGGGGGTTGGGGGATGTGTGTGGGGGATTGCGTACCAATGAGGGAGTTTTTCTTTTGTGTTTGAAGGAGAGGAGCAAATGGGGGGGGGCGGGGAGAGGGGTGCAACAATGAATGAATGGAATTCCAAAATCTCTGTAGATGTTCATTGAAATGAAAAATAAAGAAAATAAAAAATAAAACAACAACAACAACAAAAATATTAGAGGTGATATATGATTGAGTATTATGGTTAGCACAGTAATCCAGAATTAAGGTTGCATAGAGAAGTGTACTCGGGATGGGGGGAAAGGGATGTGGGAATTATATACTAATGAAGGAATCCTTTTTTTTCTTTTTCTCTTCGGAGGGGGGAGCGAGCTGGTAGGGAGGGGTGGGGAGGGAGAAAAGTGCAGCAATGAATGAATGGAAATCCGAAATCTCTGTAGATGTTCATTGAAATTAATAAAAAAAAAGTACTGTTCTTAACATTAAAAAAAAAAGAGAACCTCAGTGGTGCAGTAGTTAAGGGCTCAGTTGACAACCAAAAAGCTGACAGTTCAAACCCACCAGGTATTTCATAGGAGAAAGCTGTAGCAATCTGCTTCTGTCCAGATTATAGCCTTTGAAACCCTATGGGCAGTTCTGTCATGCAGGGTCACTATAAGATGGGAACATCTCCATGCAATGGCTTTGTTTAGTAAGTTGTTGTTGTTGTTGAGTGGAGCACAACTCAAAGCAACCTTATGAACAACAGATCTGAACCCTATCCTATCTTGTGCCATCCTCATAATCTCTGATACAATTGAGCCCATTGCTGCAGTCACTGTGTCAATCCAGCTGCTTGAGGGTCTTCCTCTCATGGACCCTTCACTTTTCCAAGCATGAAATCTTTTCTCCAAGGAGTAGCAATATACCCAAAGTATGTGAGTTGAATCTTTGTCATCCAAGCCTCCAAGGAGTATTCTGGCTGTTGCATTATCCACGATGTATCTGTTCTTTCGGTCATCCATAAGATATTCCGTGTTCTTATCCAACACCACAATTCAAAGGTATCAATTCTTCTGTCATCCTTATTTATTTGATTAAAAAGACCATGGCTTGAAGCAGGCACACCTTAGTTTTCAAACTGACATAATTTATCCTCAGTAATTCAGAGAGGCCCATGACAGGGGACTTGTCCTGCTGGTAGGTATGAACTTTATACCTTTAGGTTGGCAGCACAGCTCCTTATGACTAGGTCACTAGAGCTATGTTTAGTGACTAAGTCTTATTTAAAAAAAAAAACCAAAACAAAAAAACTCTCAAGCATCAACTTTTTTCTTTCACTCCCACTAAAACTACCCAAACTTATACCCTAATAAGTACTCCTTGCTTTGTGCAATAACCTCCCCACTGTTCTTCCTTGCCTCTCCAATCTTTTGTATTCAGCAAGACCACTGTTCTCTTAGAGCAGTGGTTCTCTCATGTGGCATGCATCAGATTCACCTGAAGGACTTGTTAAAATATGTTAAGTGCCACCCAAAGATTATGACTGAGCAGGGAGGAAGGAGGACAGAAAATGTGTATGTGTAATAAGCTTAGAATAGGGCGAGGCTCAGAGCTGTTGCTCATAGAGTCGTTATGAGTTGCAGTCAAGTGGACAGCACTTAACATGAAACTTCCAAATGTTACTGATGCTGCTAATCTGAAGAGTACACTTTAGAAGCTCTGCCTCAAAACCAGGCATTAATCTCTAAGCAGGCACATAGGCAGACAGGAACAATGATATGTGTAAGTGAATAAAGACTACATCCCAACCATATAGACTGAATAGCTCTCATGGCATTATGTGTTATGAGCTGTGCTGCTAACAGGTCAACAGTTTGACTCCATCAGCTACTCTGAGGAAGAAAGATGGGCAGTCTCCTCCCACAGGTTATTAGATTTAGTCTTAGAAATCAGAATTGTTGGTGTGATTTTTAGATATAGGCTTGGCAGACAATGTTTCTACATATATCCTTCAGTATGTGTTGTAAAATAGAACATGTGGTACTACAGAAGAGTGCTGAATATACCATGGACTGCCAGGAAAACAAAAATGTTTGTCCTAGAGAAAGTGAAACCAGGCTGCTCCTTAGGGGAAAGGATTCTGAGACTTCATCTAATATACTCTGGGCATATTGTAAGGAGTGACCAGTCCTTGGAGAGGGACGTCATCCTTGGTAGGGTGGGTGGAGGGACAGCGAAAGAGAGGAAGAACCTCAATGAGGTGGGTTGATACAGTGACTGGGGTAATGAAGGTGAGTGTGTCAGAGACAGTAAAACTGGCACAGGATAGAGTAGGTTTCAGGGCTATTGTACAATAGGGTCGCTATGAGTCGCAAGTGATTTACAAAATAAGGAAAACTTCTAGATATAACCAAACATCTTGAGGAAATGAATACTTGAATTTGAGAGTTTAGGATCACAGTCTCAGGGGAGGGACATCAAGAGAAATCATTCTATTTCCTACTTTGGCAAGTTTACAACTAGAAAAAAGCTCATGATCAGCCATCTAAGGGCAACTTTAAGTATCTCTCTATTCAGAGGTGAGAATAATGAAAAGAATCAAAGATTATTGGTCCAATGGACAACAGGAATTGTCTGGACGATCCAAAGATCAGAACCAGCTGTTGCTCAGCTACAATGGCTGGCTGTTGTGAAAGGGATCACAGGAGAAGATCCAGAGAGGGTAGGAGAGAAATGTGGAACACAGCTCCAATCACAGAAAAGATTGGCCTTCTTGGCCTCATAGAAACTGGGGAAATTCCCACGACTATGCACCTTAGTCACTTTTTAACCCTGGAGCTGAAATCACCTCTATGACTCTCACATCCAGACAAACAACAGACAGGACTATATGGTGACTAATAAAAAAAATATATGCAGAAGGGCATATTTCCTTAGGACAATCAACCATAAAAGATTATAGGGACAGTATTTTTCCAGCACTAAAGTTCAAAAAGTAGGAAGCATTAGGAAATAAGGACTAATGGAAAAGAGACTCTCAGGGAAGAAGGGGGAGGACTGCTGTTACAGGAAGGGATTTAACAACGTCACAAAACAGTATTTGTTGAGTGAATGACAACTTTCTCTGTAAACTTTCTCTTAAATCACAAACAAAAGTTGAAGGGAAAAAAAATATGGAGCACTAATACATCTTGAACCCCCAGCTAGAAAACTGCCATTCGTTCCGCATTGCCTGTGAAATTAGTTACACATCCCTCAGGCCTTCAATTTTTTAAATTGTAAAAATATACATAATAAAATATACACTAGTCCAATATGTAGAGGTATTCCTGTATGACCTCAACTCTTCCAGATTCTCTTCTTATCCTAACCTAACTGTCTTGTAACATGTACATTCCCAGGGCCTAGCTTCTACCTAGTACATAGTAGCTTCCTTGGGAAGTCCTTTATTTTGTTAAGCCTCTATTTTCCTCACCTTGGGGATAGGCATATCATCCCTTTCGTAGGATTGCTAGGGGAATTAGCAATATTAACTAAGCATGTAAACATGTAATGCTGCACAGAGTTAACCACACTGTTGTTCTAATCATTACACTCCAATCAGTTACTATTTTCTGTTAAGGGCAAATACAAATTGTTGTGGGGGTGCTGTTAGATGCTGTCAGGTTAGTTCCAACTCTGCAATCTCATGTGCAATAGATCAAAGCACTGCCCAGTTCTGTGCCTTCCTCACAATCATTGCTGTGGCTGAGCCACTGTCATATCTACTGTGTCAATTCATCTAGTTGAATGTCTCCCTCATTTTCTTTGACCATCTACCAAATGTGCTATCTTTCTGCAAGGAAACACAACACAAACAAACAAAAAACCCACAAAAACAAATACTGGTAAGGTTGTGGAGAGGTTAGAACACTTATTAACTGCTGGTGGGAGTGTAAAATAGTACAACCACTATGGAAAGCAGTATGATGTTTTCTCAAAAAGTCGGGAATATAAATACTATTTGACCCAGAAATTCCACTATTAGGAATTTACCCTAAAGAAACCAGAGCTGTCAAACAGATATATGCACATCCATGTTTACTGATCCATTATTCATAATAGCAAAGACATGGCAGCAACTCAAGTGCCCATCAACAAATAAGTGGCTAGAAAAACTATGGTATATTCACACTATAAAATACTACAAAGCACTGACAAACAAGGAACTTATCAACTATTATACAACATGGGTGACCCTGAAAAATATAATGTTGAGTGAAATAGCTCAGTCACAAAAGGGTAAATACTGTATAACACCACTGTTATAAAATAGGACTGACATGGGGGTTGGGACTAAGAAAAGAGGACATAAATAATGAATACTGCATTGGAACTGATGATGGAAAGAACTATTTAAAAAGAATATTTGATTAGGCATTATATGTATGACAGCAGCTCAGAATAAGAGGTACATTGCAAAGAGGACTGGGGAGGTGAGTTAATTGTGCAACAATGAATTTTTTTTTTAAGTGAACTGGGAGGAGGGAGGAAGAGGGAGTAAAATGTGCAACAGTGAATGAATAAAAAAAATCTAGCCTTTCTGTAAAATTTCATTAAAATCACAATTAAAAGAAAAAAATTATTTAAATATCCCACAGCAATCTCCAAACAACCAGCTATTAAAAATTTCTATGAGGAATAACAACCAGGAAGGAAACAAGAAATATTCACTTAAAACTGCATGATGAGGAAAAATGCTTATAAAGTTTGGATAGGAAATTATTATGAAGTCATTAATTTTCCTTTTTCAGAATTTCCTGTCATTCACACCTGCTGCCACCTATTAATGAATGAATGAGAAAAATAATGGTGATATAAATTATTTCCAAAAAATTGGAAATTTTAGGGGAAATACATTAGGTCTGTTAGCCAGGCATCTAGACCGTAGAGTGCTTAAAAAAACAAACGACCCACCCATACAAGAAAATCATAGCTGACTCTGGTGAGGGTAGTTCATTAAATACTAGCAGGAGGGCTGGAGATCGAGTTGCCTAGTTCTAGAGGCAGTTCTTAATGCCTAAGACTGCATTCTGTTGATCCAGGAGAGGAGAACTGAGCACTGAAGCAATATCTAAACGCACGCTCCCATCTCTCCACTGTGCATTTGCGTGTCTGCAAGCAGAAGCGGGAGGGCTTTGCTCCAGGTTTGGTTCTTCCAGGTTATGCAACCTTTATCCTCTGTACTTTAATGTCTTCATTTGGAAAATGAACATGATAAAAGACTGATAAGAGTTACTGCAAGGATTCTGTGAAACACCAGGCATTATAGTAGATATAAGGCATAAAAAGAGGTGTCATGGGATTATAGTTCCAGGTGAGCAAACAAGCAATTATATATTCACCGTAAACAATCTACGATCTTCTACTGAAAGGTGCCCTGTTTTGCAGAAAGGTGAGGCAGTGATGGCTTTCTCAAGGAAGTGAGGTTTGAGCTGAGGGAAGCAAATAAGTATTACAGACAGTAAACTCTGGTCTTTATCCTTAGGGCACCTGGAGGTCACAAAGGAAGTATGAGCAGGAACAGTGACCTGAATTGAATTACATAATAATTGGGAGTGTCTAGGAACAACGCCTAGAGTGTAGTAAGACCCCACATCCTCCATTCCAAAAATACCTGTGCTCTGACTCATTCTATGTTAATTACATGACTGAATCAAGCATGTAAGACTCCAAGAGAAAACTACAGTCCTAGAGATCAATCAACACTTATGTGCTGTCCGATCGAGTCGAGGTCTTGGTACTCTGACCCAAGCTATGGTTTTTTTCACTTGCTTCCTAACAAATGTTGCCCTGGATGTGCTCACCAAGTTGTGCCAAGAAATCTGGAGAACAACCACTTGGCCAACTGACTGGAAGAGATCTATATTTGTTCCCATTCCAAAGAAAGGTGACCCAACTGAGTGTGGAAACTACAGAACAGTGTCACTGATTTCACATGCAAGCAAGATTCTACTGAAGATTATCCAAAAACGATTAGAACAGCACATCAGTAGAGAACTGCCGGAAGTCCAGGCTGGGTTTAGAAGGGGTCGTGGTACTAGGGATATTGTTGCTGATGTTAAATGGATCTTGGTTGAAAGCAGAGAATACCAGAAGAATGTCTATCTGTGTTTCATTGATTATGCAAAGGGATTTGACTGTGTGGATCATAACAAACTGTGGCTGACTCTGAGGAGAATGGGAATCCCAGAACATTTAATCGTGCTAATGCGAAACCTATACTTGGACCAAGAGGCAGTAGTCAGAACAGAGCAGGGTAACACTGCATGGTTCAAAATTGGGAAGGGTGTACGCCAGGGATGCATCCTGTCTCCATACCTTTTCAACATGTATGCAGAGCAGATTATCCGAGAGGCTGGGCTCTATGAGGAGAATTGTGGCATCAGGATTGGTGGAAGATCTATTAACAGTCTCTGTTATGCAGATGACACAACCCTGCTTGCTGAAACTGAGGAGGACCTTATGCACTTGCTGTGAAGGGTCAAGGACTGCAGCCTTCAGTATGGACAGAGGCTCAATGTCAAGAAGACAAAGATTCTCACCACTGGACCAATTGGCAGCGTCAGGATGGATGGCGAAGAGATTGAGATTGTTCACAGCTTCAGTTTGCTCAGCTCCACAGTCAACACTCTTGGCACCGGCAGTCAGGAAATCAAAAAGCGTATCACGATGGGAAAGTCTGCTGTTAGGAATCTCTCTAAAGTACTCAGGAACAACGGTGCCTCTCTGGAGACTAAGGTGCACCTGATACAGGCCATGGTCTTTGCAATCGCTTGTTATGCATCAGAGAGTTGGACAATGACTAGAGAGGACAGAAGGAGAGTGGATGCTTTTGAGCTGTGGTGCTGGAGAAGAGTACTGAATGTACCATGGACTGCCAGAAAAACAAACAGATTCATCTTGGAGAGGATTAAACCAAGCTACTCCTTGGAGGCAAGGATTCTGGGGCTTCGTCTGACATACTTTGGACATGTTGCCAGGAGGGATGGGTCCTTGGAGAGGGACATCATGCTTGGGAGGGTGGAGGGACAGCGCAGGAGGGGAAGACCCTCTATGAGATGGATTGATTCGGTGACTGGGGTAATTGGGATGGGTGTGTCAGAGGCAGTGCGGTTGGCGCAGGATAGAGCAGGGTTTAGGGCTGTTGTGCATAGGGTCGCTATGAGTCGAAAACGACTCGATGGCATATAACAACAACAACAACTACAACCTATGTATCTGAAACTTGGGGCAATGAGTAAAGAAGACTGAAAAGGAATTGATGCCTTTCAGTGTGGTGCTTATGAAGAATTGATGCCTTGAATTGTGGTGTTAATGAACTATCTGGTGACCCAGTGGGTAGGGAGTTGTGGTCCCAACTCCAAGGGAAGCAGTTCAATCAGCTACTAAGCAGGAGAAAGACGGTCAGTCTCTCCCCATGTTACTTTACAGATTCTGCAAACCTGCTGAAAATCAGTTATGAGTTGGTTCTGACTCCACTGTAATCAAGAAAAGAATAAGCAAATGTGTCTTGGGAGAACTACATCCAGAATATTCCTTAGAGGCAAGGGTGGTGAAACTTTGTCTCATATGTTTTGTTTATATTGTCATGAGGGGCCAGTTCTTTAAAAAAAGACACCATGCTGTGAAAACTGGAGGATGAGTCAAAAAGAAAGATTTTCAATGAGACAGTCTGATAGTACCTACAACAATGGATTTGTCCCCGAGGAAGATCACGAGGATGGTGGAGGATAAGGCAGGGTTCAGAGTGTTGTTCATAGTGTTGCAATGAATCAAAGTCAATTTGAGGGCATTCTGTCTCACATACTTTGGGCAGGTGGCCAAAGAAGGGACTGGCCCGTGGAAAAGGACATCATGCTCGGAAGGGTGGTGGGACAGAGCAGAAGAGGAAGAGCCTGGGTGAGCTGGATTGATACAGAAACTGGGGCAAAGGGGGTAGATGTGTTGGAATCAGTGAGACTGCTCAGGACAAGGCGGGCTTCAGAGCTGCTGTACTTATATAAGGTCACTATAAGTCACAGATGACTTGACAGCACATAACAAGAACATCTATTCCAAGAACATGACTAGATATCTTTAAGAATGCAAAAATGAGCCTTTCTACGAAGATGACGCCAAAAGCCAAGAAGGAAACCCCTGCCCTTCCCAAAACTGAAGCCAAAGCAAAGGCATTAAAGGCCAAGAAGGCAGTCCTGAAGGGCGTCCACAGCCAAAAAAAAAGAAGTTCCCCACGTCACCCCACCTTCCAGCGGCCTAAGACACCGAGACTCTGAAGGCAGCCCAAATACACCCAGAAGAGCACCATCATCAAATTTCCCCTGACCACTGAGTCAGCCATGAGGAAGATAGAAGATAACAAAACACTTGTGTTCACTGTGGATGTCAAGGCCAACAAGCACCAAATTAAACAAGCTGTAAAGAACCTCTATGACACTGATGTGGCTAAGGTCAACACTTTGATTAGGCCTGATGGAGAGAAGAAGGCCTATGTTCGACTTGCTCCTGGTTATGATGCTTTGGATGTTGCCAACAAAATCGGGATCATCTAAACTGAGTGCAGCGGGCTAATTCTAAATATAAATTTTTCTCACCCAAAAAAAAGAAAAAAAGAATGCAAAGATGAATAGTAATCAACCTTGATTTCATGGAGTTTACAGTCTACTTCAGAAGACAAGGTGAAAGAAACTTTTAGTCTTCCCTTTTATTTCAGGTGAAAGTACAAACTGCTCAGTCGGCACAGGCCTAAGCTTCTGGTTCAGCCTGGCCCACCTCATCTTCCTTGTAGTGATTCAGATGACAAGTTGCCCATTTTTGAAATTGCATAAGTCTTTCTCTTTCCTCAGAAAGCCCTTCTTCTATACCTTAAAATCAATCTCCCTTACCCAAGCTTTTCCAAGGCATCATTCATTTCCTTCATGCAGCCAGCCCATCAGACTTTTGCCAGGACGTGCAGCTCCTCTGGGCTCCCCTAACCTTTGGCATAAATCACACAGCTGTAGTCATGTTTACTGACATGTGTGCTCCAGAGGGCAAGGACTAAATGTGTTCTCTCCATCTCTGAATTAACTGCCAGTCACCCAAACAACATTCAACATTCCTTGCCGTCAAGGTGGAACTAACTCATGTCTGACCCTTCTCTGGGTTCCCAAGACTGTAACCCACACAGGAAAAGATTGTCCATCTTTCTCCCTTGGAACTGCTGGTGGATTTGAACTTCCAATGAGGCTTGGCCTTTCAGTTAGCAGTGCAACTCCTTATGTCTGAATAATTTACAAGGAGGGGGAAAGTAAGCTAGAAATGAAGCAGGATGTGAGGGGAAAAGCAGAAAGAAAAAGAAAGAATATTGTTAGGTATAGCAATGATTGCTGCTTTTCCAAGATTAAAGACTATTATTATACTTATTTGTTTTCTTGTTTGTTTTAAGGTTACAGTAAAATGTATAGGTTTTAAGTATTTTTTCTCCCCTTCCTGTTTGGCAAGAGTGTACCCTGAAATGGATAAAGTACTTAACACTTTATTACACTTTATTATACTCCTGATCAAATAACATGAAAAACACAATTGCTCTACATTCTTGCCAACACTTGGTTCTACGTCTTTTTAATTTTAGCTATCTAAGTTAATGTGAAGTGGTCTGTCATCGTGGTTCTAATCTGTATTTCCTGATGAGGTGTAATGCTGGGTACTCTTTTTCACATGCTTATTTGGTCTTTCACATATTATTTAGTCTTGTGGAGTATCTGATCAAACGTTACATCTATTTTTGTTGACTTACTTGTCTTTATTGATTTAAAGAAGCTCTTTAAAGATTCAGGAAACACTTCCTTTGTCAGACAAAAGTACTTGTGACATGCGGTTTTCCATTTTATTGACAATGTATTTTGATAATTAGGTGCTTTTTTAAAATTTGGATAATGTCCAATTTATTCCTTTTTTTACCATAGAGTGCTTTTTGCTGCCTAAGAAACGTTTGCAAATTGCAGTCCCCTAACATTATTCCACATTCACTTCTGAAAGTATAGCTTTTGTTTTAGCTCCTAGGTTTATATTTATAACCCATATCACAATCACAGACCCCTAGATTAAAATATGTCTTTAGTTAGAAAGAATGTGATTTGCATTTGTGTATGATTTTCTCTTTCCCCAGTTACTTGCAGTCACTTAGACCACATTTCTGGTTAAGGAGGAGTCTTGGTGATCTATTATTATCTCACCACTCAGGTAGCTAGAAGTCCAAATTCAGGGTGCCGGCTCTAGGGGCCGGCTCACTCTAACCGTTGTTTCTGAAAGCAGGACCCTGTCTCTTCTGAACTTTTGCTCCAGGGCAGTTTTCATTCGGCTTGTCATCTTTCTTTCCCGGTTTCTCCTTGCTAGCTTGCACTGAACCTTTTTCAGATCTCAAAATGTACCCTATATTTATTTTTCCTCATTAACATAATAAAGACAACCCACTCCCAAGCACAACTGTTGCTGCTGCTGTACACCATCAAATCAAAACCAACTCCGAACTGACCCTCCAGCGGGTATTCAGGGGCAGTAAATCGCACAGGATTGATGGATTGGAACCATGTGTCTTTGGGATTACAGCTTCTTACCACTAGGCCACAAGAGCTCCCTAAATAGGATTGTTTGTTGTTCTTATGTGCCGCCAAGTAGCTTGCAACATAGGTTTATAACCACAAATATAGGTGGTTGGGATTTACAGCATGTTTTCGGGGGTAAGGGACACAATTCAATCCATAACAGGGGACTATAAGCACAGTTGGAGAAGACAGGAAGAAAATGGAATATAAACTAATTTGAAAATCAGACTCACATTAGTTTCTTCAAACTTTGAAATTATTACAAAGTAGTACAACTGAGATTCTTTACTTTGATAATTAATTCAAATAGTCAAAGAAGTAATCCTGCAGTACAAGCAATTAGCATCCATCACTGTATCTCAAAGAGGACACTTCTAGTTGCCAAGGTTTAGAGGCAGGAGTCGGGGTTGACTACCAATGGGCATAAGAGGACATTCAGAGGGAACTTTGGTGGCCTCGTGGCAAGGAGCTGCACTGTGATCCCCAAGGGATGAGGTTCGAATCCACCAGGTGCTCCAATGGAGAAAGAGGGGCAATCTCATCCTGTGCCAGTGGGATCTGATTCGATGGAACACAACAACAACAACAAAAGGACATTAGGAGAAAAGAGAAATACTCTAAAATCAAAATGTGTAGGTGGTTACACACACCCATTTACCGAAACCAATCAAACTTACTATGAGTGAATTTTATGGCATGTGAATTATAACTCAATAAAGCAATTTAGAAAATAAAATAAAAAAGGGCCTGGGTGTTGGAGTTCTATATAAGCAAATAAAAAATTCTATGGAGACAAAGTAGGGAAAATACAGCCCTGTTAAAGTTCTGGTGGAACATCATGTTTGACTCTTAAGCCAAGGACTAAGTTTAGAAGGAAAAATGATGGGAAAGGAGTGGATGAAGAGCAGGAAGTGGTTCCATGTGGCTTCCTGTGGTAACTGGAGAGATCTCTTGTGCTGCACGTGCCCAGGTGCTAGTCCAGCAGTGGCTGTGAGGAAGAAAGATATGCAGTCTCTTCCCCTTGTGATTTACAGCTTCAGAAACCTCAGGGAGGGGAGTTAGTTATGAATTGGAAAAGACTCAACAATTGTGAGTAAGTGAGTGAGTCAGTGAATGAGTTATAGCTGGGGACTAGCTCAATCTGGGAAGTGTTACAATCTCAGAAACAACTTTCATCTGAAGCTAAAGACCATTTCCATGGCCCAGCATATTCCTTTTCTTGAAAATTTTATTAATATACATTCCGCTTAAGCCAACTGATAGACAATACTTCCTCTGAGGCTGCCTAATACCATTAGATTAAATGGCATGCCAATATTAATGACAAATCCATAAGAAATTACATTTTTTTTTGTTTTGTTTCTATCCATCTTCCCAGTGTTAGCTCTGCAGACAGATAACAGTAATTCTGAGTTAAAAGCCAAGTTTTCTAATAAGAATAAATAAATGCAATTCACTAAATCCCAGGAATCAACACACACACACCCTGAGAGAGAGAGACGGGGGTGGGGGGGAGAGAAAGATTGAGAGTTTTCAGAGGCTGTGAATCACTGAAAAGAAGACTGCCCATCTTTCTCGCATGGTCCAACCAACAGAATCAAATGGAATGTGTGAGCTGGCAGCAAAACTCCTTACCGTACACACACACACACACACACACACACACACATTTATTTATTTAGGGATTTCTGGTGGTTTTCTGGTAAGAAATTATACTGCCAATCCAAAGGTACATGGTTTGAATCCACCAGCTGCTTTATCAGAAAAATATGGATATCTTCTCCCATATGATTTTTTTGCCTCTGAAAACCTGCTGAAGGATCAGCTATGGGGCAGTTTCAACTTGATGGTAAACAATAACAACATACACATATACACACACATGCTTTCATATTACTCTTTCTTAGATAGGATTTTTAAATTAATTTTTAAAAACTGTCAAGAATGAAAAGAGAAGTCTGTGCACTAGATTTTCGTATTTCTCCACAGAAATTTCAGCTTTCTGAAAAATACCAACAAACAAAACCCTGATGGCTTTTCTTTCTTCTCATAAAGAAAAGGTGGTATTCGATTTAAAAAAAAAATCAGGAAGAAAGAGCCTGTAAGGGAAACTCAGCTGTGGGAACCAAAAGTCTGGCACTTATCCCCAACAAAGCACACTACTATATACCACTTCTACAAGACCCTGCACAAAGAAACCTCCCCAGGCCCAGATCCTACAGTAAGCATGCAGCTCTATAGAGAAGTCTACATAAATCAGAAAACTGAGTAATTGGCACAGTGCAAATAAATATAAGGAAATGGACTGATTCTCTAGATAAGGCAAGGGAAGGAATTTGAAATAATATACAATAAGGGTCTTGAACGAATTGAAAGGCTAACACTTTGTAGCAAAAAGTTATTTTTTAAAAGACTTGACAAAAACTGGAAAATGGATTCTTTACAAAACCTGTAAAGCTTTGTAAAAGCATTTTTAATAACTTATCAGATCTGTACTATAAAAATAAGCTTCCAGCTATAAGAGAAAACTCAAATAACTGAATTCTGTGTGTGTGTATATATATATTTAAGATTAGCTTAACCTGTTAGAGATTCATATACACACACACACACATATATACATATATAGATAAGGAGACTCGTGCTTAATGCTGGAGGGGAACAAATAAGAAAAATAAGGAGACGGAGAAGTTAAGACTCACTTGGGGTTATCTAACCAATCAACCTACTACTTTTGTTTTAATGTCCCTTCATAGTTACTTTGATTTAAAAGGATCCTGGAGCTTCCAATAGCATTCTTTCTTAGAGAAGACTAACTTTTCTCCTTCAATCAACATACTTCAGAAACTAGTTCACCACAAACTGGCCCAATTTACCTATCTTAACATCACCAGAAAGCTCTGGTGGGATCGTCTGTAGTGAGTTGTGCAGCTAATCCAAAAGCAGCACCTCTCTGGTAGCTGACATCAACCAGTGCAGTGGATCCAGGGGAGAGAGATGAGCAATCTCATGTGATTTATTATTGTTGTTGTGTGCTGTTCAGTCAGAACTTGCTCACAGCTGTAAATCACACAGGAAAAGACTGCCTATCTTTCTCCCTCAGAGCAGTTGGTGGATTCAAACCGTGTGCCTTTGAGTTGGCAGCACCAACTCTTTATGCTTGTGCGATTTTACAACCTCCACAAACCTGCTGGAGAATCAGCTATGAGTCAGTTCAACTCAACGAAATAAGGAGGAGGAGTAACACCACCAGGAAAGGTTTCCCACTGGCCCAGCAAACAACTCTCTCCTACACAGCTCAAGGATAGACCCAAACTTAGCAATGCCTTCTTCCTCATTCAATCCTCTCTACTCTTAACTCTCTTCTCCCATCCCACAGAGCACAATGGCGGGGGATGGGGGGTAGGGAAACCCTTGGAGAGGCAAGTGACTAGATATTAAAACACGTAAGAGAGTGCTAAGTAAAACACTGACAGGGAAAAGGCAAGACAAGACAGGCAAAGGGCTGAAGCAGAAACTTAGGCAGAAGCAAACACACAAAAAGCTCCAAGCTTTTTCTAAATCTAAGGAGAAAACATTCTTATTAGGCTGTAACGAATCATTAAATTAATAAACATCCTTCCTGACAGAAAATGAACGAATCACATCTAGGAAGCATGAATAGCTAACAAGGCTCTTAAAATTTAACCATAATGACCCTGAGAACAGCATGTTACTTTCACAGTGGTAGTTGGAAATTTGAAAGCTAGATAAGAATTTTGTCACTTTAAAGAGAAGTGCATTCAGTGACTTATTACCTGCTTCTAACCAGTCAGGAAAGACAGATATGGAATACCGCCGAGCTTTCATCCCGAAAGGGATGTGTACACATGGAACAAACTTGAAAGACTCTCAGCCTGTAGCGCTCTGCCAATAGACTTAGTCATTCCACATGGTATCACACCATGACTCACCACCACCTACACAGTAATAGTCTCTACTGTGTTTGATAGACATGTTTTCATTTGAAATTTAAAAACAAGAAATGAGAAATCCCACCTGTAAAGGCTGACTACAGAGAAATCAGTTTTAGTTTCTTACTACCAAGTGTTTTCTACAACTTCCCATCCTCTCCATAATAACAGACAATATAAGCTGTGTACGGTTTACTGGAAAGTTTCCTGTGAAGTCTGCTGTTAGTTCTGGCAGTTGTTGTTCATTGTTGTGTGCTGTCGACCCATAGCTGACCCTCCAGTGGGCTTTTAGAGACAGTAAATTGCAGAGGAGGAGACTGCCCATCTTCCTGCAGAGCACCCGGTGGATTGGAACTGTGTACCTTTAGTTATGGGAGAAAACTATGCAAACTCATGATAACCAATGTCTGCAGCATGGAACTGCTCCAGAGGATTTTCAATGGCTGTGTGTGACTTTTCAGAAGCAGATCCTTAAGCCTGTCTTCTGGGGCACTTCTAATAGTGGTCTCAACAGTACCTGACAAGAACAAAAAAATCATCACAGACACAAACTGCCACATCTTTCTCCCGTCTGCTAAATCTAGAGAGTTCTCATTTTGCTTTTGTGGTAGTTCAGCCAGAAACTTTTCAGAATGACTAGATTTTAATTAGTCTACATCACCAGTAGAAGTTTCCAGTAATCCAAATAGCTCTGTTGGAAACATTTTAGAACCCTCTCTCAATATCTAACCTTTTAAATTTTCACATTTACAGCTGCTATCTAGTACAACATCTTTAACAAGGCTTAACATAATTTCTAAGCAGAGTTTTCCTAATTGAACAGAAAGGACTTTGTCTCCTGGGAGTAAGAAACAGCTGTAAAGTGAGAGACAAGAAAGGCACCCAAACACCCTGTGGCTAAGTGTGAAGCCAAATTACACACACACACACACACACACACACACACACACACACACCCTCTAGGACCTCAGCACTCTCTTGCCAGCCCAATGAACCTCTTCCTGCATCTGGGCTATGAACTTATCCTTGTAATATATGATGACAGAGACGTTTTTTAAGAACAGAAAATATTCTTTAAACTTTATCACTCTTTTAATCACTCTTCCATGCAGGCCACTTTGCTTTCCCCATAGTAACTCCCTCTACTAAGAGTAAATAAAAACACAAATCTGACTGTAGGAGGATTTAGCAGTGATCAATGAATACATGGTGAGCTCTGGTGGCCTAGTAGTAAGGAGTTATACTGTCAGCCCAAAACACGGTTTGAAAACACCAGCTGAACCAGAGGAGAAAGCTGAGCAATCTCCTCCAGTGAGATACACAGCCTCTGAAAACTCCACTGGAGGAGTCAATTCTGACTCAACAGAACACAACAACAATGCATAAGTAAGGAGCACTGGTGCTGTAGTGTTGAGGTGTTATGTGAAAGGTGAATGGTTTGAACCCATTAACTGCTCCACAAGAGAAAAATAGGCCATCTCCTTCCATAAAGATTTAATGCCTCAGAAACCAGTTGTTATGATTCAGAACCAACTTGATGGCAGCAGGTTTGGTTTTGGTAACACATGCCTTCATTCAAGTAACACTGAGTCTCTTAGGTGTCCTACTTCAGTAATTAGTTCTGTGGCCACTCATCCAATTACAAACACTAACTGCACACTCACTCTGGATCACACACTATTGTAGGTCCTGAGGATCCAAAAGTGAAAATGTCAGATATGATGCCAGTACCATTCTGTTCTCTGAATGTGTAAGGTGCATATTTAGAGAGAAGTCAACATAAAGAGTGCCCACACAGGAAAAAGTTGAACCCCTGGGGAGTACAAATGGTCACTGCTCTCAATTGTTAATCAAAAGGTTAGACATTCAAGTCTACCTACAGGAACACTGGAAGAAAGGCTTGGTGATCTGCTTCTGAAAAAATGAGTTATCAAAAACACTATGGAAAACATTTCTTCTGGTTGACACACATGAAGATGGCATGATCCACAATGAACTTGAAATCAGTTGGTTTTACATGTTAAGAACTTGACAAAGGACTTCCTGGTTTTTCTTCTGCACTCAAAAAATGGTCATCTTTCCCCAAAACAATCCATGCATATCTTTTCCTAATAGAGCTTTCAGTTATTTGGTCTTTTGTTGTTGTTGTTAGGAATTATTGGTAAAAGACCAAAATGAATGACAGAAGATTATACACTGTTGGTGGGATTGTAAAACGGTACAACCACTCCAGAAGGAAATTTGACGTTTTCTCAAAAAGCTGAACATAGAAATTCCATATGACCCAGCTGTTTCACTGCTAGGAAAACTAGAACTGAGACACAAACAGATTATTTGTACTAGTGTTCATAGCAGCATTATTCACCACTGCAAGAATATGGAAATAGTCCAAATGTCCAACCACAATCAAAGGGATTGATAAATTGTAGTACATTCACACAAAAGAATACAATGCAGCACTCAGGAGCAATGATTTTGAGAATTACTACCTAACTTGAGATGGTCTGGAGAGCATTATGCTAAGTGAACTGAGTCTCATAAGGATAAATACTGCCTAAGAGCATTATTATAGAAATAGATAACTAGTAAAACGTGTATGAGGATTCAATTAGGTAAGCATGGTAACAGAGGGGTGACAATGGGTGGGGGGAAATGATAGGGTTGCACAATCTGGTGAGTGGAAGGAGGGAGGGATAAAGGAAATAGGAAAGATCTGGTGGGGATCTGTAAAGACAGGGATATGATGGGTATAGTTCAATGGTGATTAATTTTATAAAACAATGAATTGACGGCGAGCTCTGGTGGCCTAGTGGCAAGAAGCTGCACTGCAATCTCAGAGGTGCATGGTTTGAATCCACCAGATGCTCTGCTGGAGAAGGAGGAACAATCTCCTTCTGCATCAGTCAGATCTGATTTGACGGTACACACACACAAAAATAACGAAATAAAATTTAAAAAAAAAACAACACCCCCAAAACAATGAATCGGAGTGATTGTATGAAACACAATGTGAATGAAGGATAGTGTGAAACACAATGTACACAAACTTTGTAAGGAAACCAATATAAAACAAAAGTTTTAAAAAATGAAATGGAAAAAAATAAAGAGATAAAAAGTGTTGAAACTTTTTGTTGAGTCTAGTGATAATGGAAGGATTTTACTAAAGAGTCCAAAATAGCTCTTGCAAGAAGAGAAATTATGTTGACATATTGGAAGAATAGTTACCACATGGTTAACTGGATAATACGGGTAAATCTTTAAGACTATCTTAGATTCCTATTGCTCCTTTCATACCAAAGTGACTTCAGAATATATTGAAAAATGAAGTGTTTGCTGATGTAAGTTCCCAAGTGAATTTCATTGGCACTGCTTACCTTGACTGTAAATTCTTCTAATGCTGATGTATCAACTAAATTCTTTCATTCTTACTATCTTACTATTTTTCAAATTCTGCTCTGGTTACTAATGTTAGACTGTCCTCAGAACTTAATAATAAAATTGACCTATGCTAAGTGGTTATATTCATAGTGATTTAAAAAAATGTTCCTATTAGCCTATCATAGCCACCACTGAGGGAGCCCTGGTGGCTTAGTTAGTGGTAAGGAACTGTGCTGCCAACACAAAAGCACGAAGTTCAAATCCACCAGCGACCCTGTGGGAGAAAGAAGGGCAATCACCTCCCATGTGGTTTACTGCCTCTGACAACCTGACGGAGGATCAGCTATGGGTAGTTTCCAACTCAATGGTACACAACAACAACCACAACATCCACCATTATGATGTTTTGATTGATGTTTTTCCATTTTTAGTGGCAATTCTCGGTAGTGGTTTTCTCAATATGTTTATCTAAAATATTCCACATTTTCAGAAAAGGCTAGAACTCTATATTTCCTAAAGCATAAGACTTACTAAAAAAGGCTGGGTTAGAAGGCAGATTTACCAAAAAAATAATGTAATATTGAACTGGTAGCATTTCAGCCTTAGAAAAACTTGGATTCGTGATGCATTATTATTTTCAACTACTTACAAATTCACAATGGTAGATTAGATTAGATTAATTAGATTGATTCTGTTCTATTCTATTAGAATGAAACTTTTCTTATAATGAGGCCTCCCTGAGAGAGACTTCACCCTGAGTCATAAGGAAAAGGGGATGGCGTATTCCCTTAGCTACTTCCTGCTGAAAAGGGACGCTGTGGGTTTCAGGGTGAAGATCTTCTCTCAATTCCACTACTGGGAATATATCCTGAAGAGACCATAGCTGACATCCAAGCAGATATATGCACACCCATGTTTATTGCAGCTTTGTTCACAATAGCAAGGAGTTGGAAACAACCTAAGTGCCCATCAACAAACGAATGGCTAGAGAAGCTGTGGTATATTCACACAATGGAATACTATGCTGCATTAAAAAACAAGGAACTCATGCAATATTATTCAAAATGGTTGACTCTGGAGAACATTATGCTGAGTGAAATATCCCAGTTACAAAAGGACAAATATTACATGATGCCACTGTTGTAGAATGGGACTGTCCTTGGGGTTGGGGAGAGACTGAGTAAGATGGGTTCAATAATGTATACTGCACTGAAACAGAGGAGGGAGAAAACTGTTTAAAAGAGATATATAACTAGGTATTTCTGTCATCACAGGAGACTAGAGCGAGGGCTACATGGTGGAGGGGACCTGGGGGAGGGTTTGTAAAACAATGAAAGAATCTTTTACTTTTCCATAATTTTTGGACTCATGTACTTATAACTTGTTAGTAAAATTTGTGTCTTCTAGGTTGCAACACCCCCATGATACATCTTCAAGGATATGAACATGTACGGCCAAGCACAATCAATAAGAGTGCATCTAAATTCCAAAATCAATCTCCATAACAGTCTATGTGTTTCCTACTGCCAAAGGGGCCCTTTAGAGTAGTGAGAGAAGATCTTCACCCTGAAACCCACAGCGTCCCTTTTCAGCAGGAAGTAGCTAAGAGAATACGCCATCCCCTTTTCCTTATGACTCAGGGTGAAGTCTCTCTCAGGGAGGAGTGATAGGGAATGGCAAAGGACACACTGACAAAGAAGATTAATCAGAACTGGCTTTGACAAGCACTGTGGCATTTGGACAAGAACAAACTGGGAGGAGGGTAGAGAGAATAGTGCAACAATGAATGAATGGAAACCCAAAATCTCTGTAAATGTTTATGAAAATTAATAAAATATAGAAAAAAAATTAAAAAAAAACGGACTGCAAATATGTGTGTTATACAATGTAAAATTTCTTTTTTTAATTAAATTTTATTAATTTTAATGAACATTTACAGAGATTTTTGGGTTTTCATTCATTCATTGTTGCACTATTTTCTCTACCCTCCTCCCTAAACTAATAATAATAATTCTACTTTGCTGAAACCTGGTTTTCTTACCTACTACCTCACTCAGGACAAGTAGCTGGACATACTGTATGCGTCACACAAAGAGTGAAAAAGAGCTGAGGGTGAAATAAATGGGAGCAATCAGTAGATCAAGTCCAGCATCACATTTGTGAAGGGATACATATCAGAAACACTGAACCCACATGGAGTTATCAAGTAGCTACATATTCGTCAGATAAGTGGAAGGGAACATTTAGTAAATCTCTTTCCTCTTGATATTTCAAAATCAGTTTAACTAGAAAAGGTCAGAGTTTTAACAAAGTACATCACAAAAATAGCATGATTCAAAGAAAACATACTCAGAATCTCCCCAGGAAGAATTGACACCTTTCCCTAAACTTATGGATACCTCATAATGACCACATAGAACAATGGTTAGTTTTGCAAAGGTAACCTGAGAGGGGTCAACCCCTGGAGCACATACTTGGTAAAACAGAATGTCAGTAAGAAGAGGAAACCCTTCAACAAAGTGGACTGAGACAAAAAAAGCAACAATGGGCTCAAATACAACAAAGACTGTGAGGCTAGTCCAGGCTGAGCAATGATTTGTTCTATTGTTCATGTTCACTTGGGATCTGAGCAGATGTGATGATACCTCACACAGCCAGTCAGAAAATACTCTGATGTACTTTGGTATATTTGATTTAGGGCTTCAAATTGGTCTGAACTGTTTCAGTCAATGCCATGATAGCAAAATAGGTTGTTATGTGCCATTGACTTGTAACTCATAGTGACCCTATGTACAACAGCCCTAAAACCTGCTCAATCCTGTGCCAACTTTACTGTCTCTGACACCCTCATTATCTACCCTCTACCCTCATTATCCCAGTCACTGAATCAATCCATCTCATCAATGGTCTCCCTCCTTCTCCGTCCCTCCACCTTTCCAAGCATGATGTCCCTCTCCAAGGACTGGTTCTACCTTGCAACATGCCCAAAATATGTCAGACAAAGCTTCAGAATCCTTGCCTCCAAGGAGCAGCCTGGCTTCACCCTCTCTAGGATGAACCTGTTTGTTCTCCTGGCAGTCCATGGTATATTCAACACTCTTCTTCAACACCACAGCTCAAATACAGATCCAAATTTCTTTGCTATGAGTGTACTGGGATGGTAATCACAAAGAAAAAATTGCAGGTCAAGTCCTTGAAATGGGAAACTCAGAAGAAGCACTGTAAGCCCTTTTAAGAGTCTAATGCAGGAGAGTGGATTATTGCCACGACAGCAGACAGGAGCATACATCCAAAGCAGGGTGGTCAAACCACCGTTATTACTTCCCACTGTGCTGATCAAGAGACTAGGATGCTGAGTCATGTGCACACTGCCCTCATTTTCTAGAGGGAGATTACATTTCTAGTAGGATGTTGACTCATCATTTTTCCCATTCAGTTATTGTTCTGGTACAAGCACATTTTACAAATTCAGGTCTGCTCCAGTGTTGCTTTGTCAGTCATGACTGAACTAGAAATAACCAGTCTTAAGTCCTGATTTGGTTAACTGAGAAAATTTGTAAGAAAGCAGAAGCATTTCTTGAACTCAAGAAGAATTAGTTATACAGTTAAATAAGCTGTAATGCAACGATCCCAACACACTTTTCTAGGCACACTTCTCACAATGCCCAGTACTCTCAGCCTCCAATTTTATACTCCAGCTAAAATGAATTTTTCTCAGTTCTATGAACCACCCATGCTCTCTCTCTGACCTTCTAGCCCTCACAGACGCAGTTTCCACTCTAGAACACCCTTACTTCTCCTCTTCGTCATATTTTACATTAAATATTACTTCCCCCAAGGAACGTGCAATGATCCTTTTAGGCTTAGGTTGGTATCTATGGAATTTAAGAGGAAGTGTCAGCATCCTTCCTCCCCAGCAAGTTTAGAATTAATCAACTGCGAACAGACTGATAACGAGAAAATGGAATGCATTTTTTTCCTTTTTTCCCCCCCACTCATCAAACCTGACTTAGAAAATTCAACTTTCATCTTTTGGCAAGTAGCCTTGCAAAGATTTTACCCCTGAATTGATATTTACCCACCCCGTCACAGTGATGGCTGCATAATGACAGAATGTATTCTCAGGAACTCACCCTTGTGGATTTTAAGCACTGAGGGCTACAGAAAGCAGCTTACTTGCACAAAAAGAGAGAGGGACTGAGCTGTACACATTCCAAAAAGAAGGAAGGAACCGAAAGGCAGGTAGGAAATGTTACTCCAGTGGAACTCTCCCCACAGGAAAAAGGAGAATAAAAGCTCTTTCTTCACAAAGAAAATGCACTGCTTGAGTATCCCCTCACAAAGAACGTGACCACACTTTGACAAGACTTCCTTGTTAAACCTTCAGCTCCATGAAGTGTTGGTTCTGCTCACCAGTTACCTCAGGGCCTACACAGGAAGGCGTTTAAGACACATGACAAAAGAATCTGTCAGTCAATGACACATTCCCTTCAACCCAAAGAAAATTTCTATTGCTTTATTGAGACAAATTTCCTGAACAAGGACATTTTATAGAATTACCATATTATCAGAGGGGACCATTCCCCGCAGAAGGGCATGCTTAGCAAAGCTGAGAGTCAGTGAAAAAGAAGGTCTCCATGAGGTGGACTGACACAGAGGCTGAACAGCGAGTTCAAACACAACAGTGATGGGGAGAATGGCAGAGAACTTGGTGGCATTTCTTGCTGTTATACAAGGACCACTATGAGATGGAACCATCTTGACAGCACCTAACAACAACAGGTACCTGCAAATAGCTTGTTTTGAATAATTTAAGACTTTTTAAATTGTGTAGCTGCTTTGAAAAATAGTCTGGCAGTTTCTAAAAAATTAAACACAGAGTTACCATGTGACCTGACAATTCCACTCTTGGGTATATAACCAAGAGAACTGAAAACATATATCCACGCAGAAATATGTACAAGAATGGTCATAGCAAAGCAGTTTTAGTCACAACAGCCAGAGTAGAAACAAACAAAATGTGCATCAACATATGAATGGATGAACAAAATACGCTATCTTCATAAAATAAAATATTATATAGCAATAAAAAGGAATTAGGCAGTGCTACGTGGAGTGTGGCATTAGGATTGGAGAAAAACTCATCACCAATCTGCATTATGCTTGCTGAAAGTGAGGATAATATGAAATGCTTGCTGCAGAAGATCAAGGACTACAGCCTTCAGTACGTATTATAGCTCAACATTAAGAAGACAAAGATCCTTACCCAAGGCCCGAGAGTCAACATTATGATAGATGGGAAAAGACTGAAGCTGCCAGTGATTTCACCTTGCTTGGATCAACAATCAACACCCTTGGCACCAGCAGTCAGGAACTGAAGAGATACATTATACTGGGCAAGTCTGTTGCCTGACATCTCTCCAAAATACTGAAGAGCCATGATGTCAGCTTGAAGACTAAGGCATGCCTGATTCAGGCCATGGTCTTCTCAATTACTTGCTATGCCTCACAGAGCTGGACAATGAAGAATGACAGAAGAACAATGAATAAAGATGACAGAAGGACACTAAATGCTTTGAGTTGTGGGGCTAGAGAAGAATACTGAGCATCTCATGGGCTGCCAAAAGAACAAACAGATATGTCTTGGAAAGGGTGCAACCAGAGTGCTTCTTGGAGGCAAAGATGATGAATTTTTGTATTTTATACTTTTGACATGTAGTTAGGCAAGGATATTCCTTGTAAAGGAAAGTCATGCTTGGAAAGAGGGAGGTTCAGAGAAGGACAGAAGAGCTCCAATGAGATGGACTGACACTGTGACTTCAGCAATGGGCTGTCGTGTGTCAGAGAGGATGAGGATGGCACAGGATAGGGCAGGTTTCAAGATGGCTGTTCACAGGGTCATGATGAGTCATCCTTGACTTGATGGCACCTAACAACAATAACAAGGTGCCACAACACAGATGCACCTTGAAAACAGCAGGCAAAAGTAAAGAAGCTAGTCACAAAAAAAAATCACCTAATATATGATTTTATTTCTACGAAATGCCAAACATATGTCAATCTGTAGAGACACAAAAGTTAAGCTAATGATTGCCAGGGGTTGAAGAATTGGTGGGAAGTGCTCAGCAATGAATGGGTACTTTTTATTGAGGTTGATAAAAATGTCCTAAAATTGATTGTGGTGATGAGTGTGCAGCTTTATGAATATACTAGAAGCCACAGAATGGTATTTTTTAAATGGGTGAAATATGTGGTATGTGGATAGCTCATTAAAGCTGTTATTTAAAAAAAAAATAAATGCTTGGGATGAGGCTCCTAAGCAAATCCTATCTCCTGAAACTGGTTTAATTCTGTTTCCACAGCCTGTGGCAGAGAGCCCACTGCAGGACCTTCGTTAAAGATACATGGGGCTGACCTCCATCAGAGCTTGCTTTATTTATGAGATGATATGGCTGTCTCAAGCCATTCTGAAAGAAACCTATCTGGTGTCCCTTTTTAAAATGTCAAATGAGTGACTCATCTCACGAGGCAGGGGAAACTGGCACAGAACGATAAACTCAGATGAGATGGTTTCCAATAGATACCGAGGAAGAGTGGCCTGCATACTAGGTCCACAATGATGCTCACAGCCAGGCAGAACTCAGTTTCAAGGAAGAAAAAAGCAGGGATATTCGCTCAGGGTATTGCTCAGAAAATGCCCAAATTGTCTCTCGTCCCCTAGGACATGGAATATAAAAACATTAGATGCCAGCCTCCTTGCCTATAATTCTCTTTTTCAATTCTCACAACCCCATCAAAGAGATAGTATTATCCACATTTTACAGAGATAATTTAAAGAGAGAACAACTAAAAGACAGCATTCTAGGTTGCATAGCTGGCCTCTTGCAGAGTTCTTGACTCCGGAGTCCACTACACATAGTATTCTCCATCTCTTGTGCATGGACAGAAGCAAAACTGCATCCGCAAGTACTCAAGAGCGCCCAGGGCAGATGTTTCTAGTGGCTCTGAGCCCACCTCTCTTGCACCAGGCCACCCCTGGCAGTTGGATGGATTTGCGGTCTAAGTCCCTGAAGTCAGGAGTAGACAAAAATGTATCCATCACTCACCAGGACAGACACAAACCTCAAGATAATTTGTTTTCCAATGGTTTCGGCTTCAAGTTCTGGTTTGGCATGGACTCTTTAACAAATAACAGCTGTAGGCAATTTTCACACAGAATAAAGACATCAATAAGGCAGAGGGAGCGGAATTTTCTCTTATGGAACAATAAGCTCTCTTCAAGATGAACATGGAGCTGCCACCAAGGGAGCTTCTGCTCTAAGTCCCCAAATAGTGGGGAAAGACCATGGCTATGGAGGCTTTCAATGTCCGAGCTCTCTACCACTGTGGTGGTCTGCATCCACGAGGAGCACCTGTCTCTTTGGATTGGCTTTCACCTTTGAATTCTTTTACATGGAAAATAAAATCATAAATGCATCTTAATTGTCCTTCTGGATAGTCAAAGACACACATGACTCATGGCTACTCCCTGGAGAAAATCATGTGGCCCTCTCACCACAATGTCCTCAGGCTTGGTCATGCCACTTCTGGTGCCCATCCCTGTAGAAGGCTGATTCCTGTGAACTCAGCAATGCTTTGCCCAGTGAAGCATAGACTAAAGTGGCAGAAGTATGGTCCAACATAAGCTGGAACAGACTGCTGGCAGTTCGTCAGGCTCCTCTAACAGGAGAAGTAGGTCTTAGATGACAGTGAGGAGTAGAATCAGGGCTGATGGGTGGTGGATATGCAATATCAGCAAAGGACAGTCCTCTGATGTTGTAACCATTGCAGTTTTGTTAGCACAGCATAAATTGGTTTATTATTAGTGACTGGCACAGCCACCTATATTGTTTCTTTTAGGGGGAGGGACTAACAGCCAAGCAGACCTGATGGTGTAGTGGTTAAAATGCATGGCTACTAACCTCAAGGTTGGTGATTCCAACCTACCAGCTACTCTGAGAAAGATGAGGTGGTCTCCTTTCATAAAGATTTACAGCTCTAGCAACCCTATGGGGCATTCTGTTCCTTCCTATAGTGTTGTTGTGAGTTAATATTGACAGTACAACAAGAGAGAGAAGGGTCAGGAAGCAGGTCAGTTTCACACTATATTTTTTCAAGAAAATATCACATCAAATCAATAAAAAAATATTCTTCTCCACCCCCCACCCCCAGCCCCCGGTGGCAAAGTCCATAGCAATTTCAAATCCACCAGCAGCAGCACAGAAGGAAAACGGGTAGTCCTCTGATTTAAATCTACAGGCTCAGAAACTCAATGGAGGGTCTCAGAGTCAAATCCAACTCATCAACAGTGATCTAGCCAATGAGCCAGTCTCCAGAAAACTACTAGCCTGGCAAAGTTAGGAATTTTCTATGATTTTACAAACAATAAAATCAGTAGTTTGAACCAAGGTCTTCCTAATCTCTAGTCCAAAGCTCTTTAAACTTTGCTATAATAGCTGAGTGGAAAGCAGCATTACTTTGGATATTATTGAAGAGAACACATTCGTCTCCTGATGAATGGGTCCTATCCTAGATAGGTCACTTTAGTGTGGAGGATTTCAAACTATGATAGGATCTTCAAAAATTTTTCCAGAAGAGTTATTCCTCCAACCTTATCATTAGGCTTTAAAATTATTATACTTGAGTAATAATGTCTTATACAAAGATCAAGAACAGGAGAAGTAGTATGACTAATTTTTAAAAAAGATATATCAGTATAAGCTTGGAAGCAGGAGTGGCATCCAATTTTGAAACAGCTTGCCTCTGGAAACTCCATGAACATGGAGAAATGATGAAAGTAACAAAAGTGTTCAGGTCTTTTGTTCATAGGGTCGCTATGAGTTATTTATGACTCAACAGCACCTAACAACAACCACCACTCATCAATATATCTAATGTGTCAAGAGTAGGGATGGGAATGACATTTTAAGAAATTCTGAGGTCAGAAGCGGGTGAAGAAATTATTTAATCACATAAAAGTAAAATCTTAGTGAGGGATCACAACAACAAAACAGCAATTGCTGTTTTGAGTCAGAACCATCTCATAGATAGTTGACCCTCTAGTGGGTGTTTGGAGGCTATAAATTGCATGGGGGATTGTCTAACTTTTCCACTAAGAGCAATAGGGAGATTCAAATGGCATGTAGTACTGGCAATCTGAGATGCAATACTGCTACATATTTGAAGACCTAACAGTCTAAATGCCTTAAAAACACAAAACAAAATAAAACAAAACACAAAAAAACCCACCAAAAACAACAAAAAAACCCAACCCCAAAAATGTATGAAGAAGAAATGCTATCTTCTTCTTTCTCTTTCATCTCCACTGGCTCAGGGTGCGGACACAAGGGATGATGGGGACAGTTTCACTAACAGAAGCAGCAGCTACCGTTGTTTTTGTTATGTACCACTGAGTTGGAAGTGACTGTCCAGTGGGTTTTCAGAGGCTGTAGATCACATGGGAGGAGACTGCTCATCTTTCTTCCACAGAGCAGCTGGCAAATGGCAGTGCAGTTCCTGACCACCTATCTATATTCTCTCTTCCTGGCCACCCCCGTCCCCCGTCCGCTCCCAT
Source organism: Elephantulus edwardii (assembly GCF_000299155.1). Taxonomy (NCBI): domain Eukaryota; kingdom Metazoa; phylum Chordata; class Mammalia; order Macroscelidea; family Macroscelididae; genus Elephantulus; species Elephantulus edwardii. The sequence goes on along the minus strand of NW_006399854.1, from coordinate 1,908,112 downwards.
CTCATGACAGTCTGGAAAGCTGACACTCACCACAAGCTCACTGAACATGACATCCAGCTCCTCCACAGGGGGCATGGGCAATGCCGGCTCCATGGTCTGAAGCGCAAAGTTGCTGTTGTTCCGCAGACGATAGGTGATTTCTGGGTGGTCATTATTTCGGAAACAGCAAAAGATGAAAGAAATCCCCCGTCCGCCTCTCTTCCTTGGGGCCATGGCTGAAAGCTGTTCTATTTTTTTGGAGCAGCTAAACTCTGTGGAAAGAGGAGAATGAAGAGTTTAAGAATAGATCAAAGAGATGGGGTGGGAGCAAAGACCAATTCATGGAAGGGCATGCTGTAGGGTACAGAGAATACTAATCCAAAAGGATTTCATGTACCTCCATTCTCTTGTTGAATATTTCATACGACCAACTGCTGAGCAAACAGCGCAAAACTGCAGCCACACCACCCTACAATATACACTAATTGCCCTGAGCCATTCTTTTGTATAACACAGTCCATCTCCTGCTGACTTGTTTTGTTACCTCCTCGAAGAATGACCTTTTCCCTGTCCCTGTGGAGAGTGCTTTGGGTATTTCTTATTCACTATTTAAAGTCCAATTTTTCTGTCTTTACTGTCCCTATTTGGGATTAATAATACACATGTTACTGCTATTGTCAGATGACGTCAAGATGAAAACAACTCATAGGAACCCGATAAACAATAGATCTAACCCTTACCTACCCAGCATCAGCCTCATGAACTCTGAAGAATATACATGTTTGTTGTTATGTACCATACAACCAAACCTCATAGCTGATCCTCCTCCAGTGGAGTTTACTCATCTTTCTCCCTCAGAGCAGCTAGAAGATTCGAACTGCATGCCGCAGGGTTGGCAGCTCAACTCCTTACCACTAAGCCACCAGAAATTCAGTAATATGCATAAAATATATATGTATATTTATGCCTGTTATATACATATGTTATATACATATTATCATATACATCTATTATATTAACATGTATATTATACACATGATTATATGCTAATATGATGAGGGAGCTCTGGTGGCTTAATATATTTTATCAGTTTATAATAGATGTGTATATTTAGCGACATATATACTATATAACATATATACCAGTTTCAACACTTGTCCCACTAGAAGTCAATGATGGGTGTGTCTCCCTATTACATTGTGAAAACTCAAAGGAAGGGACTATGCATCAAGCATTAGTGGCTCTAATGCCCTGCTCAGTGCCAGGAAGAAAAGAGGCACTCAGTAAATGCTTGATATTGATTCATTTAAATTCAAAACAAAGAAAGAGAGGCTTAACATTATCTAAAAAGGCCAGAGACCTTCAAATAGCAAAGATCAAATGAGTTCACCAATACAAAAATGGTTAAATAAATGATGGTATATTCACATAAGAGAGTACAATCTGATCATTAAGAGAATAATCTTGGAAAAATCTTTGAGAGGCTGAATGACAGATATGCAAGATATATATGTATTATATAACATAGGAGTATGTATCGTATATCTATATATCTATATATTGTCTATCTATCTATGTAAGAAAATGTAGCAGTAAAAATATTAAAATAAAAATGGGAAATTAGAGACCTTCTCCTTAATTGAGATGGTTTCAAATTTGAGCACTGATCACAATGCTCTGGTGATAGTCCTTAGTGAGCTGCACTGCTAACTCAGAGGCTGTGCATCTCTGTTGGTTCGAATCTACCGGGGGCATCAAAGGAGAAAGATGGACCACCTCCTCCTGTTGCCTTGGTAAACTGATAGAGGGCTGCTATGAGTTAGAACCAACTTAAGAGTTGATACACTTTGATAGAAAATTTCTGAAGTAACAACTTTCAATGAAATAAGCAAATCAAAGAACAATCTGTACAGTATGAAGCCATTTTATATTTTCAAAAGAGTTGCACACATAAACTTAATTTCTATAGAACTATGAGGGAAAGGGAACTGGGAAAAGGAAAAGAACCTTTTATATAATAAAAGTTCTTTTGTTTTTACAATAAGGACATATTTGTGTATAACTTTTATATATGTGTGTGTGTCTATGTGTGTGTGTGTATCCACCTTTCTCCCATGTAACTTTTATATATGTGTGTGTGTGTATGTGTGTGTGTGTGTGTGTGTGTGTGTATCCACCTTTCTCCCATGTAACAGGTGGAATATATGTGTCCCACACAACATATGAAGACAAGTTTACACACAGAAGAGAGATTAAAAGGAAGCAGGCTTGTCAACATTTAACAGTAGACAAGTTCAGGTAGTGAGAAAAAATGACTATATTTCCTTCTTTGAACTGTAATTTTCAATTTCAAAAGCAAACAGTCTTTTGGCATCTTTTCCATATTGTCAAGTCTGACTCCAAGTTTTAGCATCAATTATTTGACCTATAATTAAAATAGTAGTACAAACTAGGAAAATCATTAACATAAAAAGTGAAGCCCTCTCCTCGCTTTGTTAGGGGTAAGAGTCTGTAAATCTCATAACTGGAAGTCTTTGGGAATATGAAGGTTAAGAGAAGGGTGCCCATCATGATGCCCATAATGATGCTCTGACTGGCTCTGAACTAGAAGGAGCCAACACCCCCAACATCCCAATCTGTTGACACATTCATGTCCCGGTTGAGCGTGTACATGTACAAAGTTACAGAAGACATCTGCAGTACCTGGGATTGCTTGCGCCCAGACATGACAGATACTGTAAGGACACAGCAAGAAATGAGTCACAAGGAGTTTATAATCTGGTGGAAAGAGAAATGCACCAAATAATTATTGTTACTAGTTGCAGTGGAATAGATTCCGACTCACGGTGTGTCATACCAGTACTATGCAAACCAAGCAGGAAGTGCCCAGGGGAGAGGCTGGGGATGGCCTGATGGATGACAGGGTTTTGAAAGAATATGGGAGGAAGCATAGTCAGACAAAGGACTGCACAAGTGAAGGTTTGAAGCAGACAGAGCATGGAATATATAGGTAAGTTTTGCTGTGGCCTTAAAGTCAAAAAGTCAGTCATTGCCATGGAATTGGAATCAACTCATAACTGAGCCTCCAGTGGGTTTTGAGTAATTATAAATCCCACGGGAGAAGACTGTTCATTTCTCTCCCACAAAACAGTTAGTGGATTCAAACCACCTTTGGGTTGGCAGTGCAACTCCTTAGCTCTAGGCCATGTGAGCAAGGTTGTGCTATATACCACTAGCTTCCCTGAGCAAACCCCTGGTCCCTGCTCAAAACCCTCCAATGACTTCCCAGTACTATTCTAAATCAGCACTCAATGCCAAATCAAATCTGATTCCAATTCAATTTCTCTGTCTTTTCTACCTGGCATTCCTATTCATTTCATGGAACTACAGTCTAAAGGACTATTTAAAAATGCTATAAAGATGTTCTCATAAAAATGTCCAAAGGATTTATCTGAAATAAAGACATAAATTATTAGTAATGAAAAAAAATTTTAAACCCAAATCTACTATTATTGAGTTAATCCTGATTTCCTGGAACTCCTCATTAGGTTTCTAAGGTGGTAAATTTTTAAAGAAGCAGACTTTTGCATGTTTCTCTCTCAGAGCAGTTGGTGGATTTTACTCTTTCAATTACCAGTTGAACACTTAGTTTGTAAATAAAGGACTGAAAAAACTATATTTAATGACATGGGAATATTTGTACTATTGTTGTTGTCGTGTGCCATCAAGTCAACGACGACTCACAGCAATCTTACGGACAACAGATTAGCACCTTGCCCTGTCGTGTGCTGTCCTCATGATCGTCAACATGCTCCAACCCAGCGCTACAGTCTGTGTCGATCTAGCTTGTTGAAAGACTTCCTCTCTTCCTCTGACTCCCCTCCACCTTTTCCAGCATGACATTTTTCCAAGGACTGGCCTGTCCTGCGAACACTCCCAAAATATGTAAGAACAGTTTCCCAATCCTTGCCTCTAAGGAGCATCCTGGTTGCATTTTGTCCAAGACAAACATGTTTGTTCTTCTGGCAGTCCCTGGGATATTCAGTATTCATTACCAACATCACAATTCCAAGGCATCCATTCTTTGTCATCCTTATTCATTGTCTAACTGAAAATACTATAGCTTGGATTGTTTGTTGTTGTGTACCACCAAGTTGAATCTGACTCAGAGCTTTCAGAGGCCTTAAATCACATTAAAGAAGACTGTCTATCAAACATAAATTGATGGATTTGGACCATGTGCCTTAGAGTTGACAGTGCAACTTTTTATCACTAGGTCACCAGAGCTCCCTATGGCTTGAATTAGGTGCACCTCATTCTTTAAACTGATATTCTTTCTTTTTAGCCTTTGGCAAGGTCACTGACAGCAGATTTTCCCAATGCAATATGTCTTTTTGATTTCTTGACTGCTACTACCATGGGTGTTGACTGTGGATCTAAACAAAAGGAAATCTTTGACAAATGCACTCTTTTCTCCATTAATGCTGTCTATTGGATCCAGTGGTGAGGAGTGCAGCTTTCTTGATGTTGATATGTAATCTCTATTGAAAGCTGTAGTCTTTGATCTTCTACAGCAAGTACTGAAGCCTTCCTCACTCTCTGCAAGCAAGGCTGTATCATCTACACAATTCAAGCTGTTGATGAGTCTTCCTCCAATCCTGATGCTACATTCTTTTTTATATTGTTCAGGTTTATTGAAATATTTGCTCAGCATACAGACTAAGTATGGAGAAAAGATGTAACCTTGACACACAGCTTTCCAGACTTTAAAGCATGCAGTGTCCCTTTGTTCTGCTTCTTGGCCTATATTTTTTGTTGTTATTGATAGATGCTGTCGAGGTGAGTATGACTCACAAAAATCCTATGAACAACAGTCCTGAACTCTGCTCTATCATGTGCCACCCTCACAATCTCTGACATACTTGAGCCCATTGCTGCAGTCACTGTGTCAACCCACCTGGTTGAAGGTTTTCTTCTCTTTTGCTGCCCCTCCACCTTTCCAAGCATGATATTCCTCTCCAAGGAATAACCTCTCCTAGGAAAATGCTCAAAGTATATGAGACAAAGTTTCATCATCTTGGCCTCCAAGGAGCACTCTGGCTGCACCTTCTCTAAAATGTATCTGTTTGTTCTTTTGGATAGGATATTCAGCATTCTTTTCCAGCACCACAGGTCAAAGGCATCAATTCTTCTGCCATTGTTATTGTCAGTTCTTAGATGCATAGCAAGTGACTGAAAAGACCACAGCCTGAATCAGTGACATCTCAGTCCTCAAACTATTATCATTGCTCCTCAATAATCTGAAGAGGTCCTTGACTACAGGTATTCCTTGTGCAATATGTCTCCTGATCTCCTGACTGCCAGGACTAAATGTATTGATTGTGGATTCACGTAAGATGAAGTCCAGTTTCTTGAATTATTTACTCAACATACAATGGTGTGTATATATAGGTTCTGAGAAATTCACCAAAAGGCAGGTAGCAGTGAGCTTTGGGCCAGACTTGTGAATTAATTAGCTTTTTCAGTCTTCTGTACTTTTCAGCTACTTTCCTCAATGAAGATGTGGATTTTAAAATTAATAAAATGATAGGGGATGTTTAAAACAGTATTTTAACTTAATAATTACTTGTGTGTATATATATAAATGGAAGAAGTAAATGTGTATCTAAAAGTATATATTAAAAAAATGTTCCCGTCAAAATGTCTGAATTCTGGGACTCTACAGAATAGCTTCTCCAATTATTTGTGAAAGGCTGTTTTTCTCCCAATCTGTTACAAAATATTTTTCTATAATACAGTACAAATGCCTTAGTAATGCTAAATTGCTATGAAAATCTAAAAGCTTATTTTCAATCCTTATATTCTGGTACACGAGGTAAACAGTTAGGGGTCTCTGGTGTATTAGTGGTAAGGAATTGTGCTGTAAATCCAGAGGCACACAGTTCAAATCTACCAACTGTTACATGGGAGAAAGATGGGCTATCTCTTCCTGTGCAATTTAGTACCTCGGAAAACTTACTGGAGGCTCGGCTGTGAGTCAGCTGCAGCTCAATGGCAACGAGCTTTTTAAATGTGGATCAGCAAGGGAATATAGTCATAGCACAGAGCTACACACCCAGAAATGAGGAATCAATTCCTAGTTCACTAAAATGGGGCTATTAATGTTTGTCCCTGTATGTTCTTAGGGCAGGATCCACATTCCACTCAGTGGGGTATGTATCAAGTCAACCTTCAGTAAACTAAAGAGGTTACTTGGAAACTACTCAAGGTCTACACACCGAGTATATGTGTGTATGGAGGTAGAGAGGTGTCCTGTTATGTACCATCAAGTCAGAACCAACTCATAGCTGACCCTCCAGTGAGTTTTCAGAGGCAGTAAATCCCATGGATTTCCTATCCTTCTCCTAGGGAGCTGCCGGTAAATTCAAACTGTGTACCTTTGAGTTGGCAGCATAACTCCTTATCACTAAGCCACCAGAGTAAGGAGGTAGGGGATAGAAAGCAATATTCTGGAGATCACAGACAATTAAAAAAAAACCCAAACCCAAATAACCCACCCAAAATCTCTGCTGTTGAGTGGACCCGGACTCTTGGTGACCATCCATCAGATTTCCAAAGCTATAAATCTTTTATGGGAAATGATGGCCTCCTCTTCCTCAAAAGATTCAAACCTCCAATCTTTTGGTTAGCAATCCAACCCATAATGCACTATACCACCAGGGCTCCTTACACTGGGGCAGGTTCTCTTCCAGCTATCTCCTCCTGGAAGTCTTGCTAACCCACCCCACTGAATGGGGTGCAGGCTTTCTTAGCATTCTGTGACCCAACCCCCATGTGTCATATTCACACATTATGATTACTTCCATCTAGGACTTTGCTCCCCTGTTCATGACAGTGCCTGTGGCATGTGTTGCTCTGTGCTCGGCACACAGAAGTACAGCCAAGTAGTTGGGAAATGGATGAAAAAAGAAACAGCTTTACTTTCATATTTTGTAACTTGTTTCACTTAGACCTAAGTTATATTACATTCTGGCTGCACCGTAGAGGAGTGGAGAGGAAATGTTAAGATCTCAAACTCATTCCAAAGCATTTTTCAAGTCCTAAAAAAAAAAATACCAACAGCTCTATAAACAAAAGAATATGAGGGTCTTGGCTAGATTCTTAGATGGCTAATGAGATACAGATCCTATTCTATTTAGGAAACTGATTGAAATCACTATAATGGGGACCAAAATATTGCCTTTGACAGGTGATGTGTGTTTAAAAGCCTCAGTTAAGCCCAAAGGTCACGTTTTTATGCTGGCTCGCCTGTGAAACTCAAAATACAAGGTCCCGGATTAAACCTATCCTTAAACTCTAGATGATGCCAAGGCTTTAGCATGTCCAACAAGTAACCCTTTTTAGGACAAATATTTTGAAAATCAGTGTTCACAGTCTTGTATCCTAGACACAGCTCAAAACAGGAAGCTAGCATACCCATACCACTTGACCTTTCAAGGGTAGTAGACACCCTGGCCCACCCTCCTTAACACTGTTCTAGTTCTCCACTAACGAGTGACCACAACTGTCCTTTGCATGTGATTTTAATGGACACATTCACATCCATTATTTCATTCCATTATCTCCATTTCAGAGGAGACTTAACACTTGATTGGGAGAGGAATGGGAACAAATCTGAAGAGCTAAGGGAGAGGTGATTTGCTAGCGATAGGTTTTTTAAAAAGTTGTTTATGTGAGAAGCCTAATTGGTTGGGAGTGGGGCAAGAGAATCTTGGCAGTTTAATCCTGCTGGAATCTGGTCCCCACCCTCTTCAATCTCAAGGTCATTACCTTAGTTCAGCCTCTCATCTGTGCCATGAAAACAACTTACATTAAGTAAAGTCTTCTCCCTAAACTTTGGTTCCTTAGTCCCAGGGTTGGCAAACTTATTCTTTAAAGGACCTTTTAGGTTTTGCAGTTCATATACTCTTGATGAACCATTCAATCTTACCTTTTTATCACAAAAGTCTTAGACAATCTGTAAACCTGGGTATGTACTACATTTCAAGAAAACTTTTTTTATGGACACTAATATTTGACTGTCAAAAAATGTTATACTTTAGATTTGTTAGAAACTATTTAAAAATAGACTAACCATCTGGTTTATCACTCACTGCCATCAAATTGATTCCCACTCAAACCCTTGAGTCAGGTTTCTGAGTCTGTGTATTACAAAAGGAGACCGTCCATGTTTCTCCCGTAGAGCCACTGTTCCTTAGGTGCCCTCAAGTTTACTATGACTTACAATGGCCCTATGAACCCAAATGCTTAAAGGTGTGTCCTTTGGGCTGACAGTGCAACTAGCACAAGCCCCCATCCTCCTTTTAGCTTATCAGTCATTGCCATGGAGTCAGAATCAATTGGCAGCTGACTCTGCAAAAGGATTTCACAGTGTGTAAATCTTGCTGAAACTGAGGAGGACCTCATGCACTTGCTGAGAAGGGTCAAGGACTGCAGCCTTCAGTATGGACTGAGGCTCAATGTCAAGAAGACAAAGATTCTCACCACTGGACTAATTGGCAGCGCCAGGATGGATGACGAAGAGACTGAGAGTGTTCACAGCTTCAGTTTGCTCAGCTCCACAGTCAACACTCTTGGCACCAGCAGTCAGGAAATCCAAAAGCATATCGCGATGGGAAAGTCTGCTGTTAGGGACCTCTCAAAGGTACTCAGGAGCAACAGTGTCTCTCTGGAGACTAAGGTGCGCCTGATACAGGCCATGGTATTTGCAATCGCTTGTTATGCATCAGAGAGTTGGACAATGACTAGGGAGGACAGAAGGAGAGTGGATGCTTTTGAGCTGTGGTGCTGGAGAAGGGGACTGAATGTACCCTGGACTGCCAGGAAAACAAACAGATTCATCTTGGAGAGGATTAAACCAAGCTACTCCGTGGAGGCAAGGATTCTGGGGCTTCGTCTGACATACTTTGGACATGTTGCCAGGAGGGACGGGTCCTTGGAGAGGGACATCATGCTTGGGAGGGTGGAGGGACAGCGCAGGAGGGGAAGACCCTCTATGAGATGGATTGATTCGGTGACTGGGGTAATCGGGATGGGCGTGTCAGAGGCGCTGCAGTTGGCGCAGGATAGAGCAGGGTTTAGGGCTGTTGTGCACAGGGTCGCTATGAGTCGGAAACATAAGGGCACATAAGAACAACAACAAATCCTATGGGAGGAGACGCCCATCTTTCTCTCTTGGAGCACTTGGTGGATTCAAATTGTTTGCCTCTGGACTGACAGCGTAACCTCTTATCCATAGGCCACCAGTGCTCCCACATACAAACAGGCTGAGCTTTGCCAAAAGCTATTTTAAGCTGTTCTAGACCATCTTATTCCTCTATTTAATGAAGTCAAATATTTATTAAGTATCTATATATGTGCCAAGCACCATGCTCAGCACTAAGGAAAGAAGGTGAGGACATATACCCTCAGGAGCGTAGTTCCTTTGGGAAAAGCATGAGGAGATATATATATATATATACAATTTGTTGTTATCTGCCGTCAAGTCACCTGCGACTCATATTGACCCTGTGTACAACAGCCCTAAACTCTGCTCTATCCTGTGCCAATCTCATTGTCTCTGACACACCCATCCCAATTACCCCAGTCACTGAATCAATCCACCTCATAGAGGGTCTTCCTCTCCTGCTCTGTCCCTCCACCGTCCCAAGCATGATGTTCCTGTCTAAGAACTGGTCCCTCTTTGCAACATGTCCAAAGTATGTCAGATGAAGCTTCAGAATCCATGCCTCCAAGGAGCAGCCTGGTTCAACCCTCTCCAGGACAAACCTGTTCATTTTCTTAGCAGTCCATGGTATATTCAATACTCTTCTCCAGCACCACACCTCAAAGGCATTAATTCTCCTTCTAACTTCCCTAGTCACTGTCCAATTCTCTGATGCATAACAAGTGATTGTAAAGATCATGACCTGTATCAGGCGCACCTTAGTCCCTAGAGTGACACCACTGCTCTTCAGTACTTTGGAGAGGTCCCTAACAGCAGACTTTCCCATTGAAATACGCCTTTTAATTTCCTGGCTGCTGGTGCCAAGAGTGTTGACCGTGGAACCAAGTAAACGAATGCTGTTAACAATCTCAATCTCTTCACCATCCGTCCTGATGCTGCTGATGGCCCAGTGGTGAGGATCTTTGTCTTCTTGACATTGAGCCTCAATCCATATTGAAGGCTGTAGTCCTTGACCTTCTGCAGCAAATGCTTCAGGTCCTTCTCAGTTTCAGCTGCATATATATAAAAATCTCATATATGTATGTATGTTGTTCTATACAGTCAAGTCAGAATCGACCCATAACTGACCCTGGGGTGGGTTTTCAGAGACGGTTAATTGCATATGAGGAGATGGTCCATCCTTAGAGGATCTGGTGGCCTCAAACTGTGCAGATGTATAATAAATATATATATGTTTATAATATATGTGTATATGTTTGTAATACACATAAACATACATACATATATATGTATGTGTGTGTGTATGTTGTTGATTGTCTTCAAGTCAAGCATGACTCAGTGACTCTATGAACAAAAGGCCTGAAAGCCCCTCTACAACTATCAACATTTATCAAAGTTCATATAGAGTTTCCGAAGGCGGTATGTTATTTAGGAAGTAGATGCCATCCTGCTTCCAACTATATGTGTGTGTGTGTGTGTGTGTGTGTGTGTGTGTGTGTATGTGTATGTATGGATATACTAAATATATATATACATATACCAAATATATATAGATATACCAAATATATATATACCAAATATACATATACACATATACATATACACACACATATATATTTCTTGTGTTGTCATGTGCTGTTGAGTAGCCTGTGACCCATATCAACTCTATGTATAATAGCTCTGAACACTGTCCTATCCTGAGCCAATCTTACTGTCTCTAACACACCTGGCTCATACTACCCTAGTTACTATGTCAATCTATCTCATCCAGGGTCTTCTGCTCCTGCGCTGTCCCTCCACCCTTCCAAGCCTGATGTCCTTTCTCTAAGGACTGGCCCCTCCTGGCAACATGCCCATAGTATGAGAGACAGAGCTTCAAAAGCCTATCCTCCTAAGAGCAAACTGGTTTCACCCTCTCTAGGACAGACTTGTTTGTTCACTTGAACACACACAAACTCATCAGCAAGTCAAAACTATCTCACAGCTAGCTGAATCTCCATGGGGCTTCTGAGGTTGTAAATTATACATCTTTCCCCCCTCATAGTCACTGAGGGATTCAAACTACCAGAGGCTTGACTTTTGGGTTAGCAGTTAGCCCTACAGATACAGAGCTAGAGTTACCCGTATATATTTGAATATTTGCTTAGTCCCACAAGAGATGCAAAGCAAAGAAAATCAAACAAATGAATAAACAGTGGTGGCAACAGTGATAGTGTAAACAGCTATGTTAGACAGTGTGACCACAGAGGGCTCCTCCAAAGGGACAACTGGCCTGATGGTAAGCAGGACATTGTGCTGCCAACCTAAAGGCATGCAGTTTGAATCCACTAGTGCTCTGTGGGACAAAGAGGGGCAATGTCCTCCTGTGTGATTTGCACACTCTGAAAACCTGCTAGAAGATCAGATATGAGCCAGCTTGACAACACATGACGATAACAAATAGATTAGACCTGCAAAGTGTCAGAGGAGAGGATTCCAGGTATCAAGCAGGAGGTATGCAGAAGCCTGGAACAACTTGGAGACTAGTCATGGAAGGAAGAACAGAATGGCTGGAGCCTGGCATGAAATGGGAATGTTAGAAGAGGCTGGAGAGGACAAGGGCCAGCAACCAGGGCCCTGCAGTTCAGGTGGGAAAGCTGAGATTTATTCTCAGCACATCATAGATCTGATTGTGTTGCATCAGCTTCATTGCATCTCATGAGTATAATGCAACTCTCTAGGATGGGCTCTAAGAGAAGAGTCTTTTCTTGGCCAATGTCTAATTTCTTTTTCAGCTCTCATGTGCCAACATCCTGTTCACTCACCCTCTACGTCCCATACACACACATGCACGTGGTCATATTTTGGCAGGAGTCACATATCTAAACTCCTGTTATCTGTCAATCTCCTATTGACCAAGACCGCACAATGATACTCCTGCTTTCCAGAACTTACATTTCCTGGGGATGGCTGCCTCTTCCTGTCCACACCTCTACCACTATCCTAGGCACATATCCGAGCACAGAATGGAGTGTTTAAAAAATGTGCACGTCTAGGGAGCTCTGTTGGCCTAGTGGCAAGAAGCTGCACTGCAATCCCAGAGGCGCATGGTTTGAATCCACCAGATGCTCTGCTGGAGAAGGAGGGGCAATCTCCTCCTGTACCAGTCAGATCTGATTTGACGGTACATGCACAAAAAATTAATAAAATTTTAAAAATATATTTTAAAAAATGTGCAAGTTTACCCCCATTAGACTATGAAATCCTAACGGCAGGAACCAAATTCCACTCAGCCTTTGGAACACAGTATATTCTCAAATGTTTGCTGAGTGCAAAATATAAATGCCTGCGTGAGCAGATGGTCCCCATTCTGATCTCCAGAGACGTGTGTCAGGGTGTTCTTCCCACAGTTGCCTGTGGATCTGTTTTTTCACAAGTGCCAAAATGCTCAGAGCCATCTGGATCATCAAGTATTCCTTAGCCACTTGTCAAGCTTTTTGATGCTGACAGTCTCACAACAGACTTGAGCCTCGAGATATTCGCAGCCTCCCTAGCATGAGGAATTTCTGGCTGAACTAGGAGGTATTTGCTTTTTCCACCCATCCCCAAGTTCCACTGGAAACAGGCCCACTGATAGAATCTTTCAGATGTTTCCCCCATTTCTTGCATTCTGTGAACATTTGCCCAAGAAAGTACTCCCTTACTCAGCCATCATTATCTAAGCCTCCTCACTGTCACAGACACAAGCTTAGGACAGGAGACACAGATGAAGAAATGCCAAACTGACACTCAGAGGGGACTGCGGGCTGGTAGGGACATTTAGGGAGTGGAGGAGCTGGGCCTTCTCTTTCCAGTGAAAAGGGAATGCACAGTTACTGAAATCAAGACGTTCCCATATCTTGGCCCTGGTTTACGCAGATCAGCCATAGGGACAAGACTAATTCCGCCATGACAGCTGGGTTCTCAACCAGAACAGCATCTTCTAATCTCAGCTCCTGGCATTTTTGCAGAGGGGAAGAAGTCACTTCTGGGACATCCAAAATGCAATCCATCTATAGCATTACAGATGAGTATTGCTATGCTGTGCACAAGGAAGCAATTAAAAAGCTACTTAAGATTCTGGAGCAGGTGCATTTTGCTTAGCAAGGAATAAGAAATTTAATCCGTCTGTGGCCTCGCTGAAGTCAAAGTCATTTGTACTGAAGTTTAACAAAACAAACAAGGCTTTCAATGTGGCAACAGTTAAAAAAAAAAAAGAGAGAGGGCCAAATTTTAGGAAACTTAGATGATGAAGATAAAAAAAAACCAACCCCAAAACAAAACACTGAAGATGAACCAAAAGTTCCAAAGAAATTTTACTCTGGTATTTTGCCTTCAACAATATCAAGATAATGCATATGTGATATATAACGTTAGCTTTCCACGGGGTAACACATTAGAATCAAATACATGGGGGAAATTTGAAGGTTGCAGTAAGTATACCACTTTAATTTACTCATCAAGGACTCCTGCCACATATTATTTGTGATGGTCTTCTAGATAAGATCGGTGACTAAGTTCTCAAGGTTTCTTCTAACCGAAATTATTAGAGGGAAAATAACTGCCTAGACGCTGGGGGAAGGGAAGGAATGAGAGACTGGGAGCTGCTGCCAGGCACTAACTTGGTTAGACGGTTGAGAGAGTCACCAGAACAACGCATGGCAAACCGTGTGGCTTTAAACAACAGATGCGTATTCTCAGTCCTGGAAGCCTGCAGTCAGAATGGAGGATGTCCAACAGGCCATTCATTAGTCTCTAAGAGGTGACCCTTTCTGGACCATCCCAACCTCTGATGACCTGAGGCAGTCCTTGGCCTGTAGATCTATCTTCCTACGACTTTGCTATATCTCTGCTTTTATCTCTTTTATAAGGTTATGATGGTGATGGGATTCAGACCCATTCTATTCCAACATAAACTTTTATTAGTTTAACAGGTAATATCTCATCAAACACTGTACTTGCAAACAACGTCAAGGTCACAAATTCGGAATGTTAGAATTGCAGTAAATACTTTGAGAGAACACAATTCAATCAACAACAGGAAGTATTTCTAACCAAATTCTCAAAAAAAGTTATCTCAACACTAAACAAAGTCATTGTTTCTGTATTAGAGTCTGAATTTAAAGCAGTAAAGTCTATATCACAAAAAAAAGGACAAGAAAATAAAAAAATATTAAGCCTTAATTAAGTCAACTTTAAAGTTTGAGAGAGCCTTAATTTCAATTGTTATATCTATTGTCATCAGAGCTACCGTTTACCACCGGTCTTGCAAATTTCCAGGGGCACCTAATACATACTTGAGTTTCAATAGCATGATAATGTTAAACAAATTCCCTTATTAAGAAAAATGTGAAAAGAAAAAACAATAATGCTTTGCTTCTTTCCCTCTCTCGTCCTGTGCACATTCCTCACGTCTGGTTTCATTTCCCAAGTACACCAGACGCCAAATACTATTTGGAACTTGGGGGGAAAAAATAAAAATCATGCAATACAGTCTAAAGGTTGTATGAGAAATGTTTGAAAGAGAATTGTGTTTTCCCCACAAGTTTCAACATCCTCTCCATCAGGAAATGGAAAGGGCGTTTCTCAGTAAGCATGACCAGTGGTGGGGACAGCCCTTCCCACACACTTGGTCCCAAAAGGATTCTCTAATAGGGCACTTCTTGGAGTGGAAACTCACCCAGCAGTCATTTCTCACAATCTAGGGGTTTTTTTCTGATGGAAGAGGAAACAATGTGAGTACCCCATCACTTAGAAAAGCCTAGGTCCCCCTAAAATACCCAACTCCATTGTCTACAGCAGGACAGAAAAAGCAAAGGGCATTCCTTCTCATGTCTGCTCATGCACCCATGTAAAGTGAGGTGTGAAAAGCAGAAGTTAGGACTGACTGGTCCCCTTTCTTCCCTACTCCCTCCACAGATAAAGGAGGAGAGAAGCCCTAAGAGCCACATGCACACCCTCAAGCCACCACGCCTCAGCCAGCACATAGCAGCCTCTCTCTAAGTCTAAATCGCAGTCTCTTGCCAGAAAAAAAAAACTTCTCTTTAGGTAAAGAGCAAAGGAGGAGACCTCCAGGTTTAAAAGAGCTGGCAACAACTGTGGCATGTCATGACTCAATAGTTTTATCCCCAACTTAGGGTGTTGTTGTTGTTATGTGCAGTCGAGTCGTTTGCGACTCATTGCGACCCTATGCACAACAACAGCCTTAAACCCTGCTCTGTCCTGCGCCAACCGCACTGCCTCCAACACACCCATCCCTATTACTCCATCTCATCTCTCCAATGCCTAATATGTCAATATTTATGTGTTCCGTTTCTTTCTTAACAATTTCTAATTTTCCTACATTCATGGTTCTCACATTCCATGTTCCAATCACTAGGGTCTGCTTACAACTGTTCCTCCTCCTTTGTATTTCCATACTCGAAAGTTCTACCTAGGTTGCCCTTTCGGTTAGTCTGCGTGTGTCAACTTGGGGTAGAAATTCCAAAAACCAATATAACACAGTCTTCAAGAGGGTAAGTTGGTACTGTTCATGTGACAGAAACCAGAGTCTGGAAGCCAGGACATCTCGACTCGATCACCTGGGAAAGAAGCCAGATCAAAAGTGTCATTGGAGCTCCCCACCAAAGACAGCATGGCCCCTCGCCAGAGCATGGAGCTCTTAGGTCTGCTGGCCTGTTGCTAGCCTGTGAGCTAAAGTCAATAAACAAATTTACACTGAAGCCAAAAGAAATGCAAATCCTTCTGCTGAGGGATCCTCTCCAAGATACTGCAAAGATGCATCTAAATGTGGAAGCAACACAAATACATAAAGCTACATCCCAGTGGCCACATCAAAGTTCTTAGTCTTCTAAGAGGCCAAGTTTTGTTCTTTAACCAGCACATCAAAGAACATGATTTTCTTGAATCACCTAGCAGCTCTTTCAGAATAGATATGAGGAAGATCCTGACAGTAACCAAAAAAGAATGTTTGTAGGCTGCAAGGCACTAGCAATCCCTTCACTCTACATGCTCTGTCCATCAACTGGGACAACCCTGGAAGCCAGAATCTTCATCAGCTCATTGAAATGAAGCAACTTCTAAAAGAGGTTTTCCAAGGCAGTACCTACCCACTGTTGAGTTTCCCAAAGAAGCCTTTGATCTCATTCACACAGAAAATAAAAATGATATTAAAAGGCATTCTTTCTCTCCCTCCCTCCCTCCCTTCCTTCCTTCCTTCCTTCCTTCCTTCCTCCCTGCCTCTCTTTCTTTCAACTTTCCTCATTGATGCTGTTATGTGCTGTCTAGTCAGAACTGACCTATAACTGACCTTCCCGTGGGTTTTCACATGAGAGGAGAATACCCATCCTTCTCCCGCAGTACTTGCAGCTGGTGGATTCAAACCACCTGTCTTTGGTTTGGCAGCTCAATTCTTTAGCATGAGGCTGCCAGATCTCCCTAAATTCCATCTTATTTGAAATAATTCAGGCAAATCTGCAGAGAGAAGCTGAACAGTTATATACTTAGTCTGAAAACTATTTTTCACATTTTTAAGCAAAGTTTACTAGGAACTCAGAAGATAAATGGGTGGTACTCTGTGCTAGGCACTCATGAAGCCATCCTCACAGCAATAAGAAATCCTCTGGTAGCCTAGTCTACAGGGAGTTGTGCTGTTAGCCTAAAGGCTAAACCTCGTTGGTAGTCCAAAATCCACTGGCTGCTTGAGGGAGAAAGATAAACAATCTCTGGTCTCAGAAACCCAATGGAGGGTCAAGGATGAGTCGGCTCCAATTCCATGGTAAGGAGTTTGAGTTCTGAGTTCTTCTCAAATAAAATCAGCAGTAAGATCCCTGAAGAGAGTACTGTCACCAGGCAGCACAGTCCCCAAATCAGATACTCACTCTTACTCTTCCACAATATTACAATTGCATTACATCATCAAGGCATTGTTATTGCACATCAGGTATCATTTTTCTTTCTATATAAGTCTCTGTGGAGACCAAGGTTGGCATCCAGGTTAATAAAGGGCAATTCTCCGGATGGGAAATAGGGAAATAAAAACTGCCCAGAAGACTATGTTCATATTTACTGAAAACAAAAATAAAACCAAAAACCTCACTAATGACATTCCTCTTTCATGTTTGTCTGAGTACTTCTTATGCCAAGATTCTTTTAATACAACAGCACCAAGAGAAAATGAAACACTATGTAGAACAAAGATTCTTGGTTACAATTAGCTCCACTGCTGTTAATGAGCACCCCCTGTTCCCAGCAGACGGCCAAGCTTCTCACTGAGGGGAAACCTAATGAGCAAGCACAGGATGGCCAGACAGCGGTGGAGTTGAGGGTCCGGACTTCAGGTCTGCCGCCCGACGTTCAAACATCAGCTCAGTCATGTTCTCTGTTGGGTGTCTAGGGAAAATCCTTGCCTGACATTCAGTTTTATCACCTATGAAAATGAAGCCATTTTCAGTATTTTCACTCGTTCACTTTTGTAAAGAGCTCTGGTGACCTAGTTAGTGGTAAGCAGTTGTACTGCCAAGCCAAAGGCACTAAGTTCAAGTCCATTTTCTCAAGGGACAAAGTTAGGCATTCTCTTCCTATGATATTCACAGTCTCTGAAAACCCACTGGGAAGTCAGCTCCAACTCAACAGCACATAACAGCTATTCTCTTGTAAGAAGACTCTCCTAACAGTGCAAGTAGTTAAACATGAAAATTTATCAGGCATCATCTTGGAAAACAAGCCCTTTTTAAAAAAAAAATTAATTTTAATGAAAGTTTACAGAGACTTAGGATTTCTAGTCATTCATTGTTACACTTTTCTCCCTACCCATCTCCTCCCCCCAATTCACTCTTCTCCTTGAAAAGAAAAACTCTCTCATTGTTATGCAGTTCCTTCTCCCCAAGTCCATCCACTCCACTATGAAAGTTAGAGCCCTGAAAACTCTGTGGAGCATTCTACCCCATACACATGAGGTTGCTGTAAGTCAAAACTGACAATTACAAACCATATTTTGTAACAAAGTGAACTGAGGTGGGTTTACAACTTAAAAAGGAGTTCCTGGGTGGTGTGAATGGCTAGCACGCTAGGCTCCTAAAGGATTTAATCCAATGAGATGCACTTTACAGGAAAGATCGGGTGATCTACACCCCAAAAATCAGTCATTATCACACACATGGGGTCACCATGAACCAGGATTAACTCAAGAGCAACTGGCACTGGTATAATTAAAACACAGCTTAAGTAAGACCAAACTACTAACAGACTAAAAGAAAGATGCTAAACTTGAGGAGACCCAGGGGAGGCACAGGAAGACCTCTTAGCCTATGAAAGAAAGAGCACAAAATTGAGGGTGTGAGCTTCCAAACAGCCAGTGCCAAAGGCAAAATGGAAAAAATGGTGTCGCTCTCACCAACTAATTAAAAGAAGTCTACCAGCTCATTCCAAGTGGAAGATTTCTTCTTAGCCCAAGGGGAAAAAAGAAGAAGAAAAACAACCAACCAAAAAAAAAAAAAAAAACCCCAAAACCCAAAAAACAACAAAACACAAACCACCAGAAAACAAAAACACCACAGCACTCGCAAGCTTAGTTTGAGACTGGAATGAAATGCTTGTCCGTAACCCCCCACCCTCCTCCATCAAGTCAGAACCAACTCATAGCTGATCTTCCAACAGGCTTCCTGGAGGCTATAAATCCAGGAGAGGAGAATGTCTTTCTCCCAAGGAGCAGCTGGTGGGTTTGAACCGATAGGGATAGGGAGGTGTCACTTTTGAGTAAGCAGTGCAACACCTTACAACTACCCACTGTCTTTGAGTCAGTCCCAACTCACAGCATCCCTCCACTGGGTTTTCCAAGCTCTAAATCTTTACAGGAGAGTCTCTCTCCTTTTTCTCCAGGGCAGTTACTGGTGGGTTCAAACTGCCAACCTTCTGGTTAATAGCCCAAAACATTACAACATTACGTCACCAGGACTCCTTCAATATATCTTTAAGGGCACATACAAATGGGTGTGAGCACTATATGAAAAAGTTGGACGAAGAACTTATATCTGCTAATGACCATTGTTGATAGGAATATTTCAACCAGATTCCTTTCTCTGACATTCCTATGTGTCTGAGCAGAACAAATTCCTGGAATGAGGCTGGTTTAATCTCTATAGGGTAGCTGTCATCACTAACCCAGGGGTTCTGCAGGTCGGCTGATCTGCAAATTGTGGGAAACTGTCCAAAGGTCTCTGGAGTAGGGTGAAAGGAGGCATTTTTAAAAATCAGCTTTTCTGTGCATCTAGAAGCCTTGAACAGAATTCCTACTCCAACCCAACTACTTGTACAATAACGATCATACAGCATACCCAACCTAGTCACTACAAGGAAACTGGCGCTCGGTACACAAGCCAGGTTTTCATTGTTCCATTCACATTTTTCTCATCACTGACCCCAGCTACTTATGATCCTTCTAAGTCTGAAGGCATCCTGTCTGCACAGGAAACTACTTAGATCTAGGTCATCAAAACAGAAAACCTACTGCAAACGCTTAACATACAATGCATGCAAGGCCCCCCACTCTCAGACTTTTAACTCAGAAAGATCATTCTGGACATGTACTCTACCACCTTCATTTGTCATTATACATGTTGTGTTTTGAGTCTTTTTTTTAAAACATACACACACACACACACACACACACACACACACACACACACACCCTCTGGAAAGCTAAGCATTCCTAGGTTTAAAAATGATGGTATGCTGAGTTTACTAGATCTTTCAGACTCTGTACAACGCCTGCTGCTCAGAGGCATCCATTCTGAACAGAACATTAAGCTCTGCTTTGTGGCCAGCACCACACCTATACCAGGGCTGGTCCTGATGAGACCTGTCAAGATGAGACGGGGAGAAGTCAGTTAGAAAGAAAAAGGGCAGATGAAGGAGTCACATCATGAAAACAGGAACTTCCTTTGAAAGAAGTGCCCAGCCCATCATAAAAATGCTACTACAGATTTTACTTAATAAATCTTCAAGAGAGAGGCTTATGGGAAGATGATAATAAAAGCTTCAGTGGAATGCAAATTTAAATGTGGGGAATAAAGGCAATAAAGAACACCCCAGCCTCTGGTCCTGTTCTGCATTGGGTAACAGCTGACTCTAGTGAGAGCTGCTCCTCAGAAATGCCTAGGTGCTTCATGAGAGACGCACAAACCCTCTAATGACTAGAAGTGAAGGCATTAATTTGCTATGTCAACATATAAAATTAATTTCTAAAGACACAGCATTAAAAGGATCTAGAGGAATAAAGACGTGGGAATTCTCCGACCTCCTTTCATGTTAGGAACGTCCATAAGTGTTTGGCTATACAATCGTCCAAAATAAAACTTTTTTTTCTAATCAGGCAAAAGAAATAAACTTCCCAATATGAGTTAGCTAATAATTTGTAGATGGGAAGACCAATTGGTATTGTTTCAGTCAAAGGCAATATAGAAGTGTTTTCCACCACCTGTCTGTCAGTTTGCTGTACTGTGGTGGCTTGAATGTTAATGTGAAGCAGGGAGCTAGAAGTGTTTAAAATACAAGAAGGATCACTCATGGTGGACAAGTTTCAGCAGAACTTCCAGACTAAGAAAAACTAAGTAGCAGGGCCAGTCACCCACTTCTGAAATAATGAACCGTCAGAAACCCTGAGTGTGGTGTTTCTGAGTATAGGATATCCTATGGACTGCTAAAAGAACAAATGTGTCTTAGAGAAAGGGCAGCCAGATCGCTTCTTAGAGACAAGGATGGCGAAACTTCCTCTCATATACAATGGGTATGTTGTCTAGAGGGGCCAGTCTTTGAAAAAAGACATCATGCTGGGGAAAGTCGGAGGGTCAGAGGAAGAGAGGAAGCCCCTGAAGAAGATGGAGTGGCACAGTGATTGTAGTGATGGGCTGGGGAGTGTCAGGACTGTGAGGGTAACACAGGATACAGCATGGTTCTGATCTGGTTTTCATAGGGTCATTGTAAGTCCTATTTCAAATGGATAGCACAGTCCCTAACAGCAACAAAATAAGAACCCGATGACTAACAGCAGGACAATGTCTGATATCGTGCAGGAAGAAAGTCTCTCAGGTTGGAAGGCAGACAAGACACTGTGTGACCGCCATGATGGGCCTACGCACAGCAGCAAGTGTGGGGACAGTGCAGGGTCATCTCCCGTTGTCTCAGGTAGTTAAAGAGTCGGATATGACTCAAGTGTACTTAACAACAGGAGCACAGGAGATTTAATATGCTGGTCTTTTGACCTACATCTTCGAGCCCTTAGATTCCACACAGAATTTAACCTATAGAAATACCACCCATGAGTACAAAGGTGCATCACCATTTATATTAAAACTAAACCAGTATTTTTTGTGGCAAAATAGATAACCCACTGTTGTGGAGTTTATTTCATCCAATTCATAGTGACTTTATAATAGGACAGGGTAGCACTGCACCTTAGAGTTTCCCTACAGGCTGTAAATCCTAATGGAAGCTGACGGCCACATCCTTCTCCCAGAGTCACTCAGGGGTTCGAACTGCTCAACTATCACAGATAGTATATGAGAAACTTAACTACTGTTCCACTCAGGCTTCTTGGAGATAGATATTCATACCTTTTAAAATGGACTACAATCAAATTCTTTCAACAATTAACCAGCTGCTTGTCACATGGAAGACGTTCAAAAAAATGATGGCTATTATTCTCATACCAGTTTAAGACGGTCTCTCTAGATCCAACATGAAGACTTTCAAGTGAATTATAAATCCTCTTAAATACACTATGCTCTTCAATATCAGTATTCTGCAGAAACTAGAAGGTCTGAACCTTCTCAATAATCCAATTAAAACATGAATAACCGGTCATTAGGTTAACTTGTAGCGAGTTGTTTTATTGATTCTTTTGCTAAAATTATAGTGTGGCTTTGTGCATAGTACTTCATGCACATAAATGCAGACAGTTTCATTACCAATATTATGATTAATGTTTAAACCCTCCAAAAGGGCTCATTTAAAAGTTGTTCTATGTCAGCTAACATATCTAAAAACACAAAAGTTTTGTTAGGTTTTAGAAGTATTCTTGATTTAACAGAGTGAAAGAACATCATTGCTAAGACTGCTCAGCCTAGGGATACACTATTGCAAACTTTTTAAAGGACATTGTTCTGTTTTGCTTTAAATTCTCCATATCTCAAGAGGCAATTTTTGGAGAATCTTTGGTTTCTCAAATGGTCACAGAGCCAGAGAGATAAGCAGGAAACGATATTATTTTTTTTGCATTTATTTGGCTGTGTTTCAGTTGCATTTCTACTGTGGATCAGAGATCAAAATGGGTATCTAATCACCATGTAGTTTCAGAATGCTGGCAAATCACAGAAACCTAGTATTTGGTACATTTTTAATATGTTGTTGTTGTGTGCTGTCAAGTCCCCTGTGACTCATAGCAACCCTGTGTACAACAGCCCCAAACCCTGCTCTATCCTGTGCCAATCTTATTGTCTCTGACACTTCCATCCTCATTAACCCATGGCCTGAATCAATCCATTTCATCAAGGGTCTTCCTCTCCTGTGCTGCCCTGTCTCTCCACCCTTCCAAGCATGATATCCCTCTCTAAGGACACGTCCATTCCTGCAACATGCCCAAAGTATGTAAAGCAGAGCTTCAGAATCCTTGCCTCTAAGAAGTAGCCTGGTTTCACCCTCTCCAGGAAGAACTTGTTTATTCTCCTAGCAGTCCATGGTATATTCAATACTCTTCTCCAGCACCACAGCTCAACGGCATCAATTTTCCTTCGATCATCCCTAGTCATTGTCTAGCTCCCTGATGCATAACAAGTAATCATGAAGACCACTGCCTGGATCAGGAGAACCTTAGTCTCTAGACTGAGATCACCGCTCTTCAGTACTCTGGAGAGGTCCCTGACAGCAGACTTTCTCAATGCAATTTGCTTTTGATTTCATGGCTGCTGATACCAAGAATGTTGATTGTGGAGAACTGAAGCAAATAGAATGATGCTGCCAATCAGCCCAATAGTGAGAATTTTTGTTTTCTTGATATTGAGTTGATTGTGGAGAACTGAAGCAAATAGAAGCTGTTAATAATCTTAATCTCTTCATCATCTATCATGATGCTGCCAATCAGCCCAATAGTGAGAATTTTTGTTTTCTTGATATTGAGCTTCAAATTTTTTATGTATAATTAGGTCTATGTTCAAAGTTTTCTACCTCTCTTCAGGAACTTTTTATTAAAATGGACTTGAGCGTATCAAAGATTGTGAGGATGAAAGGGGACAGGGCAAAATTCTGATCTGTTGTTCAAGGGTCACTCTAAGTCATAGCTGACTCGCCAGCACCTAACAGGAACAGCAAACTATCCACATTTAGTGCTGTTGACTTGCACACTGATGTCTGGCTGCTGCTATTTTACAGTTTGTTTTCCAGATACTATTTTCTCAAATATACATATTCTTAAGGTTGAAATTACAGCAGTCCTTCCTATGAGTCAATAAAAACTCACCACACTGCTTATAGAACAGCGAAAAATAGTGCTAGTGTGGATCTGTATGCGGCTAAAGACGGTCTTGCCAACTTGAGACTTCATGAAGGAATTTTATGAAGCTGAGAACTGAATGCTGACAACAGTCCTAAGAGAGATAAGACTCTAATTACTTCCTTGCTACACATCCCAAAAGTTTATGTAGTTGGGTATTTTTATTCCTTCAGTTATGGAGCGTAAGCATTCATTGCAAACAGCTGGAAAAGAAATCAATGATTCTAAAAACTGCAAAATGTTTAGCAGCATAATGGTATATCAGTCTCAAAAAAATAAAACATTACTTTGAAAGCAAATGCTCACTGGAAAAGGAAAAGAACAGGGGTTTTGGGTTTGTGTGTTTGAGCGGTTGGTTGCATAGCATTATAAGAGACAAGAAGGCGTGGCATACCCACAGCTATGCCTATGAAGCTTTCAGAAACATCTAGGCTATCACGAGCATGTTCTGGTATTTACTGAGTTCACAGCTTTCCGCAGTTGCATTCCAAGTTAGTTCCACAAATTACAGCTGATCTAGGATTAGCAACTTCTCTGTGTGTTCAGAGGCCACACAAAGGCAGAGTGTTGAAGAAATGAAAAGCTGAGGTATGTTGTGTTCTCATGAAAACAAGAGTGATTCCCTCGTAGAAAAGGCAACACACAACATGGAGGCCTCGGTGTAGTACAGACAAGACAAAAAGGAAGATGTAAAGAGAGATGCAAGAACAAAGGACAACTATAATAAATACTGGGAAAATCTACTGCCAAGGACCTCTCCAAATACAAAAAGAGCAGTGATGTCAATTTAAAGACTAAGGTGTGCCTGATCCAAGCCATGGCACTTTCAGTTGTTTCCTAGGCATCTGTAAGCTGGGGCATGAATAAGGAGACAGAAGAATTACTGATGCCTTAGAATTGTGAGCTCCTGAAGAGTTCTGAATGGACTGCCAAGAAAAGAACAAACAAGTCTGTCTTGGAGGAAGAGTGCAACCAGGGTGCTACTTACAAGCAAAAATGGTGATGTTTCATCTCACAAACACAAACAGGTTTTCTGAGAAGGCCAGTCCTTGGGAAAAGACATCATGCTGGGAAAAGAAGAGGGTTGGTGAAGGAGAGGAAGACCCTCGTTGAAATGGACTGACACAATGACCAGAGCGATGGGCATGGGAGAGATTGTGAGGATGGTACAGGTTAGGGCAAGGTGCAGATCTGTGGTTCACAGGGTAGCTTTGCACTGTGGCTGATTCCATGGCCCCTAATAACAACAATGACACACAAAATAAAAGCAGTTCATAGACTATGAGGGTAAGAACAGGGCAGGGGAAAGTTGTGAGTACGACGGGCATGCCCCAAGGACACGGGAGTACAGGTGTGGAGCACACACTGGTTAACACATACTAACTATGTTCATGAAACAAGACTAACAGTTGGTCCAAAGAGAAATTACCAGCAGCTCTAATGAGAAGTGCAGTTTCTCACTGGTGATTTCTCTCCACGGAGCTAAATATCCTTGGGAAGTTATTCACCATAGCAAAACAAACAATTCTCAAACTGCAGGAGACAAACAATAAGTGAAGAAGCTTCTTTGCTGGGTTTTAATTACTTTAAATGGATTACCACACTCTTGATTTAAGCCTGGGCCAAAGGAAGGGGGGGAGAGGGAAATCCAGTCATTCTTCAGTCATAAGAGGGAAGTGTGAAGAAAGATGATACTAGCCAATATGCCCACTCCACCCAGCTCTGCAATTTTCTATATAATTAGGTGTGAGCAGTAATTGCTTTATTGAGTAATTCAAGAACACTAAAGAAACACTGCATGGTTTAAAATAAAAAAGACATATACCAAGAGAAAAAAAAGAACACTAAAGAGACTAACTCTCTTGCAAAATTTGTTCTAAATGCAAAAAGAAAAGCTCAGTTTTAAATTCTATCACTCATTTATCTAGTCCAGAGTAGTTGAACTGAAGGCTAACATTTGGAATGAATGTTCTAAGAAATCCTGTTAAAACACCAAAAAGTCATCAAATGGCCAAATATTTATCAATAAGGAATTCGTTAAATGATTTAGGATACTTCTTTACAAATAAAATCTGCCTTTTTTTAAAAAAAATAAAAAAGGAAACATCTGATGTTAAGAGGTCTAAAGTATGTTAAAGAAAAAGTTCATGGTTTATCATAAACATAAAAAGGGATGTACTTGCTTAAACATTGAAAGAAATACTGTTATTGTTGCTGTTCCTTGCTGTCAGTTGACCCCCACTCACAGGAACCCTATGTACAACAGATCCAAATCATGCCTAATCCTGTGCCATAAACCCATTCTCTGCCATACTTAATTCCACTGCTGTAGTCATGGTGCCAAGCCATCTCAACAAGGGTCTTCCTACCCTTCACTAGTCCCCTATTTTTCCAAGTATAGTTTTTTCCCTTGGGTCTGGCTGCCTTGATAACATGCTCAAAGCATGGGAAGAGAAGTCTTACCATCCCTTGCCCTAGAAACAGTTTAGTGCATGGAAATTAAAAGACACAAAATTGTGTTAACAGTAGCCCCTCTGATTGAATATACCCTGGACTGCTAAGAGAATGAACAGGTTTGTCCTGGAGAGGGTTAAAGTAGTCTGCTCCTTGGAGGCAAGGATTCTGAAGCTTTGTCTGACATACTTTGGACATTTTGCAAGGAGGGACCAGTCCTTGGAGAAAAATGTCAGTCATGCTTGGGAGGGTGGAGGGACAGTGTGTAAGAGAGGAAGACCCTCGATGAGGTGGATTGATTCAGTGACTGGGGTAATGGGGGTAAGTGTGTTAGAGACAGTGAGATTAGCATAGGATAGAGCAGGATTTAGGGCTGTTGTACAATGGGTCACTATGAGTTGGAGGCTACTTGAGCACATAACAACAGCCCCTCTGAGAGAATAAAAAGGAGATTTAGAGAAGGAAGGGAACTTTCAGTCTGGTTCCCTACTGCTCGGATTTTCCTTACTATGGGCTTGGGATTCTTTTTCTTTTCTTCAATTAACAAACTGCTTCTGCAATTTTAAAATGGTTTAGCAATATTCATTTGTAAATTAAGTATTTTTAAAAATGAAACCTCAGCCAACAACATTGTTGCCAGACACTTTAAATTGTTGCCAGGCACTTTTACATCCATTCATTATCTCGATTAATCAGAAAGATAAGTAATGAATCAATCTTGAAGTGTCTCATTCTGTCTTCTTGGGAACAGTCTATAGTCAACTGAATTTTGATCTATGCTTTGACCTTGGTTTACAGAATGTCTTCATTTCTGCAATTTTCCGCTTCACAAAACCGATCTTATCCTCAAAGTGAAAACAATGTGTTCAAGTAGGAAACACCTATATGAGCAATGATTTCTTTGCCTTTAAATATATAGTTAATTTGGGGTAATTGACTTCTCATTTAACTGTCACACACTATTCACAGAAGATAATAAAATATCACCTCATCACTATGGCAACAGAATGCATAGTTGCTCTCTTTCATTGAAATGGTAACACTTTGAATCTCTGTAAATCCACTGCATTATACTTTTTTTTTTTTTGCTACAAGAATAAGTATTGTTATCCTTATATCCTTATTGCCAGAACATCATCTTTCTAGGTTGGTACAGGAACATCACATAAAAAAATCAGAAGAATCTAATTTAGAAATTTATGTTGGATATTTGTTGGGAAGTTTGAACCAAAAGAAAGAAATCTGATGAGTAATCTCAAAGTCCTAATTTTTAAAGCCTGATTTTAAATCTACTGAAATCATAACACTCTGTATCCCGTTACACTCATGGCTTCTTACCCAACCTTACAATCCAAGTAAATACAGTGATGGTAAATATACACTGTAAAAATGCACCAAATGGAGATAATAGCCGCTGAGCAAAGAGAAGGAATACAATGTTGTGAGCGATTTTTTAAACAATGACAAATTAAAGTAAAAAATAAGAGATGGTATTACACTAAGATATCACAAAGTTAGAAAACCAGGCTTTGTATTTTGAGAAAATTTTGGACCTACTTGAAGACAAGGTATGGACATGTCTTATTTACTCACAATTTCTGCATACATACCAGTTACACTTTATCTATACCTCAGATCTGTCTACTGTTTCCTGAATTATCATTACCTTATAGGTGTCAGTTTCCATTCCATGAAAATAATATCAACCAGGGAAGTCTGTTTCAATGTAGTCCCTTTCCAATCCATCAGCAGTAAGCAGGCTGTGATAAATGATCCTGCTAGTCGGGCTACTAGTGACTTCATGATTACGCCTCCTATAAATATTGCCCTGCCTCGATGGGTGGTGACACATAAAACCCACACCCTTGGAGGAGATGCCTGTGGGTTAACATCTATACCTGCTCATACTGGAAAAGCAAACAAAACAGAGATGTCTGCAGATACTTGATCATCTTAAACACAGACACAAAAAGGTGTCCAACTGGTTTTTCCTGATTGGTACAATTTACAGGTAATCAAGAATCATTCCAACACAATATACACGCAAATCTCTAATTCACAATTCCGAATGGGACAATTTAGACATTCTAACATTAATTAAAAATATATAAAGTGTGCTCATTCCCCTGTATAACCAACCTTAGGGAACAGGGATGACCAAAACAAATAGGACCTTTGCCCTCCTAAGAGTTCCAGTTAGAACTTGGCTTCACAAGACATTTCAACATGCTATCTGGCTTTGATGGCTAAGTGGTAAAGAGTTGTGCTACGAATCCCACGGCAAGTGGCTCAAATCCACCAGCTTGCTCAGTGGGAGAAGGAAATGCAATCTTCTCTCATATGGTTAAAGGCCTCTGAAAACCTGCGGGAGGGTCAGCTATGAGTTGGTTCCAATTAGACAGTACCTAACAACTATCTGGTTTTGTGTGAATGAATATGTCAAAGGGGTGATCAGTTAGAGTGTAAATGCAAGCCTCTGCTGAAGTTCTGGATAAAGCTTAATGTAAGCCTTGGTGGATCCCAACTAAATCCAGTTGATCTGGATTAACCTGCATGCAAGAACAAAGTCCAAGACTCTTTAAAGGGTCACAGTAAGATCCAGTACCTAACCATGTGAAAGTCACAATGGTTGGGATCTAATTTAAAAACTCACCAGTCATATTAAGAATCAGGAAAACAGGACTTATCATCTAAATTAAAGTTAATCAATAGGTCTACTCCCCAAATATAGCATTCAGACAATGACTTTAAAACAAATGGTATAAAAGCATTCATATGAAAAAGAATGTAGAAAAAAATCAAGACTATAAAAAAAAGAAAGATACATGTTCTATATGCATGACACACATGGAAACAAAAATAACAGCTGACTTATGAGAAATACGCAACCCTAGAAACAAAACAATGAAGTAACAATTTTTTACATATAAAAGAAACCTATCAGCCTAGAATGCTATGCCAGAGAAACTGTCTTGCAAAAAGGAAGGTGAAAGATTGGTTTAGATAAACAAATCCCCAAAGAATTTATGGAAAGTAAACATACTATAAGAAACATTATAAGTTCTTTAGTCACAAAGAATCTAATACAAATAATAAAGCAGGCTGGAATGACCAGTTGAAGAATAAATATAAAACCAACTACTACTCAGAGTTTCCCTAGCCTGCTGCAGAGGGTCAAGGACTACAGCCTACAATATGGATTGAGGCTCAATGTCAAGAAGACAAAGATTCTCACCACTGGACCAATTGGCAGCATCAGGATGGATGGTGAAGAGATTGAGATTGTACACAGCTTTAGTTTGCTTGGCTCCACAGTCAACACTCTTGGCACCAGCAGCCAGGAAATTAAAAGGTGCATTGCCATGGGAAAGTCTGCTGTTAGGGACCTCTCCAAAGTACTGAAGAGCAATGGTGTCTCTCTGGAGACTAAGGTGCATCTGATACAGGCCATAGTCTTTGCAATCACTTATTATGCATCAGAGAGTTGGACAATGACCAAGGAGGATAGAAGGAGAATTGATGCCTTTGAGCTGTGGTGCTGGAGAAGAGTATTGAGAATACCATGGACTGCTAGGAAAACAAACAGATTTGTCCTGGAAAGGGTTAAACCGGGTGGCTCCTTGGAGGCAAGGATTCTGAGGCTCCGTCTGACTTACTTTGGACATGTTGTGAGGAGGGACCGGTCCTTGAAGAAGGACATCATGCTTGGGAGGGTGGAGGGACAGCACAGGAGGGGAAGGCCCTCTATGAGGTGAACTGATTCAGTGACTGGGGTAATCGGGATGGGAGTGTCAGAGACAGTGAGATTGGCACAGGACAGAGCAGAGTTTAGGGCTGTTGTACATAGGGTCGCTATGAGTCGCAAGCGACTCGATGGCACATAACAACAAGAAGCAGTCTTTAGGATTTGTTGTAGTGTTGTTGCTAGGTACCATAAAGCTGATTACCATTCACAGAGACCCTATGAACAATAGATCTGAACTTTGCTCTGTCCTGTGCCATCCTCAAGACCTCTGTCTTGCTCAAACCCAGTATGGTAGTGACTGTATAAATCCATCTTTTGAGGCTCTTCCTTTTTCACTGATCCTCTCCACCTTACCCAACAGGATGTCTCCCTCCAAGGACCGTTTCCTCCTGAAAAGACGCGCAAAGTATGTGAGACAAAGTTTCACCACCCTTGCCTTTAAGCAGCACTCCACCTTCAAGACAGATCTGTTTGTTCTTTTGGATGTATGTTGTCAGATGCCACTGAATCAAGTACAATTCACAGCGAACCCAAGAACAACAGACCTGAACACTGCCCTATTCTGGGCCATCCTCACCCTCTCTGACACACCTGAACAATTTACAGTCACCCATCAAGCCATCTTGTTGTGTCTCCCTCTCTTACACTGACCCTCCACCTTTCCAAGTCTGATATCCTTCTTCAAGGATGGGTTCCACCTAAGAACATGCCCAAAGTACATGAGACAGAGTTTCATCATCCTTGCCTTCAAGGAGCATCCTGGTTTCACTCAGGCACGTAAGATGCAACTGGGGAAGAGTGGTCTTAAAATAGAGACTTCCATAATGATGTGGGTAGAGTAAACCTTTCATCCAGTGAAGCCCCTGCATTTGTTGACATGGGAAGACTCAAAATGAGAAGAAACAGCTGCAAACATCCTTTAATAACTGGAACATGGAATGTATAAAGTATGAATCTAGAAAAATCAGAAGTTAGAAAAATCTAATGGAATGCAGAAAGATCAACATACTAGGGACTGGTGGGCTACTCTCGACTGATTTGGGTCATTTTGAATCAGACAATTACATAATCTACTATGCCAGAGCTCTGGTGGCCTAGTTGTAAGGAGGTGCTCTGTCAACTTGAAAGCACGTGGTCCAAATCCACCAGTGGCTCCATGGTAGAAAGATGGGCAGTCTTCTCCCATGCCTCTGAAAGCCTGCTGGTGGGTTTGTTACGGGTTGGTTCTGACTCAGTGGTACAAAATGACATAGCTATGCTGGAATCCACAAACCAAACAGGAATGGTGTGGCAATCATACTCAAAAAGAGTATCTATCTTGAAGTACAATGCTGTGAGTGATAGGATACTACTTGTATGCATACAAAGAAAGTTCTTTAAGGTTTACCTTTATCAAAATCCACTGATGAATATATGATTAGGTATTATTTGCATGACAACAGGCCAGAATAAGAGGTACATAGCAAAGTGGACTAGTGAGAAGGGCAGGGTAGGGGAAG
The DNA here is from genome assembly GCF_000299155.1 of Elephantulus edwardii. Lineage (NCBI taxonomy): Eukaryota > Metazoa > Chordata > Mammalia > Macroscelidea > Macroscelididae > Elephantulus > Elephantulus edwardii. The sequence goes on along the minus strand of NW_006399854.1, from coordinate 1,876,646 downwards.
AAGAAGTAGGGAGGAAAATGTGCAACAATGAAAGAATGGAAATCCAAGATTTCTGTAAACCTTTGTTAAAATATTAATGAAATAAAATAAAAATAACCTACTGATGACATAGATAGGGTCAGGAGGAATTCAGGATCAAAATAGTTACCAACTCTATTACTAAAAATCTCCTAACTTTAATAACAGTCTCCCTTGAAATGCTATCACATTAAATAAAGGATAGAAAAGCTTAAGAATTCATTTATTCAGCAAGTATTACTATTTTAGCCTAACTGTAAAATGAGAATATTCAGCCCAAAGGACTGTTGTTGTGAGGTGATATCAAGTTGAATAGCAACTCTATGAACAGATCTGAACCCTGTTTTATCTTGCAACACCCTCCTAATTCTGACACATTTGAACCTACCGCTGCAGTCATTATGTCAACCCGTCATTGAGGGTCTTCTTCTCTTTCCTGCACCTTCCACCTTTCCAAGAATGATAGCCCTCTCTAAGGAAGAACCTTTCCTGACAATATGCCAAAAGTGTGTGCGAAGAAGCTTTCCATCCTTGCCTCCCAGGAGAACCCTGGCTGCACATTTCCTAAGACATATCCTTTCTTTGGCAATCCATGGGATATTCAGTAATCTCCAACAAGATGAGCTATCGTACATGAGTTATAGTACATGTAATATACAGTACAGAGGGAATTCGTAGTTGTTGTGATGCTAAACACTATGGCACTGATGTGCCAAATGCACCCATGAGACAGTGCTTGGTGGACCTTCCCAATTAAAACAAGTTTGGAAGCAGGGGTGGCATCCACTTCCGATATGGCTTGCCTCCAGAAACTCTATGAATGTGGAGAAATGACCAAAGTTATACAAGTTTACAGGTCTTTCATTCATAGGGTCGCTATGAGTCATCTATGACTCAATGGCACTTAACAACAGATACAACACAATATACAGTCACCAATGTCTGGGTATAGTAAGCTTGTATATAAAAGTTACATAATTATTATTCTATTACTATTATTCATATTATTATTCTTACTACAACTACTAGGCATATAATGGTGAAAGACTGATTTGATTCATCCTCTGAGTTTATTTTACAGCTGTTACAATGTTTAGGATGCTTTGGGGATAATTTGTCAAAATTCTGCATGAGAAAATAAAGGGGGGGGAGAACAAAAATAAAACACTTAAGACCTGAAAGGTGATTATGCTCCATTTCCAGCTCTGTTCCTCAGTAGCTCTGTGACCTTGATTAAGTTACTCAATCTGTCTCAAAAGGGTGCAATCGATGGTTAAATACTCAGTCATTACCCAAAAAGTTGGCAATTTAAACTCATCAGACAAAATAAAAAGATGTGACAGTCAGCCTCTGAAACTCAATGGAGTGGTTCTCCTCTGTCCTGCAGGGTCTCTATGCATCACAATCAGTTCAACAGCAAATGGTTTAATCTGCTTCACTTCAGTTTCTCCTTACCATTAAGTCTCAGGGTATGGTTCTAATATCTAATGACGTAAATCAAAAAGTTTGTTTTAGAAGAAGGAATGTGGTTCCTGCCTTCAGTTGTGTGATTTGATCCTCATTGCTGTCAAATTCTCATATAGCAAATAACTAGTTTTGAGGAAGTGAATTTTGCTTGTGATTCAAGAAAGTCAGGAGAAACGAGTCCTAGATGTAACATTAGAATAAAAGAGGCATGTAACTCTCAAATCTAGAGACAAGAATTGATTCATTTACCTAAAAATGAGTTGTAACAGCCCAATTCTTTCTGCCCACTGCTGAGTAAACCATCCTTCTCATCTGTAAGAAGCCAAAGGATGTAATCAGAAGAAGCAAGGAAGCTCTTCCTTGTTCCAAAGTTTGAATTGGCTTCAACAAAACACAATTCTGCATACAATTATGCAACTGCAAAAAAGAACCAGTAGTAGACTTTAGAAGTTCTTTATACAAGAGACCCAAATACAGATACACATAGACACACATACACATTAAGAGTTCAACCACAAACATGAAAGTTCCTACAAAATTAACTGGTTCAAACCTTACAGACAGATAATTTTAGTCAAGTTCCCAAAACTAGTGTTTCCTTTTTTGTAAAATTCATCTTGAGACATAAATTATGTCATATAACTATATAATTAAACTATTAATCACGCTAATTTTCCCAAAAATAGTTATGAAAGGTTCTCTCCTAAAGTTTTTCCCAAAGTGTTTTTCAGAGGACAAGGTAATGATTTTACAGAATCTTACAAAGCAGAAAGACCCTATTAATTTTATTGCAGAAACCATGCTGAGCAACCCTAACTCAAAACATTTAAATACACACATACACACAGAGGAGAGAGAGGAGAGAGAGAGAACGAACAGAGAGGAGGGAGAGAGGGGAGAGAGAGAGCATGTGAGCACACACTGGTTATAATTTCAGGTAGTTTCCAGACACCAAAGGCCTTAGCCGCAGTGGAAGGCTTACTGCCTCAAGTTTAAGGTAATACATAATCATAGCTTGCTAAACAAATTCTTTTTAAAATAATAATAATAATAATATTATTATTATTATTATTATTATTTTGTGTATGTGTATCATCAAATCGGTTCTGAATGGTACAGGAGAAGACTGCCCCTCTTTCTCCAGCAGAGCATCTGGTGGATACTAAACAAATTCTTAAAGAGTATGTGCATATTGTGATGAAGAGGCACACACACAATTCAATTTCAAAGTGATCTGTATCTGCCTTTGGAAACTCTGATCACTACATCACTAATGGACAGGTCTCGTCTTCTGGTCTCCAATAGAATGCTATCTCCTCTCTGTGAGAATCTACTGTGACTGTCACCAGGTGGCCATGCCTTCCCACTTACAGAGGTAATTTTGTTGTTGTTAGGTGCTATAACTCAAGTACAACTCATAGAGACCCTATGAACAGCAGACCCCAAACCTTCCCTATCTGTACCATATTCATCATCTCTGGCACACTTGATTGAGCCCACTGCTGAAGTCACTGTGTCAACCCATCTCACTGGGGGTCTTCCTCTGCTTCACTGGCCCTCCATTTTCCCAAATATGATATCCATTTCCAAGGAATAGCCTTGCCTAGCTAGTTTAAAGTATGAAAGATGAGACTTTCCCATCTTCACTTATGAGGAACACTCTGGCTGCAACTTTTGTCGTGCTGAAGGAGAGTACTAAATATCCCATGGACTGCCAGCAGAACAAACAACTATGTCTTGGAAAAATTGCAAAGGTAAGTAAGAGCATGGAAGTGGCTTGGCTAATAAGCAAAGCACTCCAACTGCTGGACAGAGTGACTAATCTAGAGATAAGCCCACAACACAAACAAGACCAGAGGGGAGTGATGCTTCAGATATGAAAGTTGTTCTCTTTTTTCCTGGAATCACAAAAAATAAAGACCACATACACTAGTAAATATAATAGCTATCCTTTCCACCATATGTTGGAATCTGCCTAACAACAAAGTCAACAAAGGAAAAAGCAGAACTGAGAAATGGGGTAAGTGCTCAGAGAAAGCTAGATGGCATTGGTGACATCACCTGCTACATTACTTCTTGACATTTTCTCCTCCAAACCAGGCCAATTTAAGTAGCATTTCTCCTCTTTAATGATGCAAAGAGCCCTAACTCATGTTTAAGTTCACTAAAAGAGATAGGAACACTTACTCGAGTGCTTCCCAAGTATCAGGGACCAAGGAGGGCACTCAACATGCATCATCTTAGCTAACTGTTATGGTCAACATTGAGATGTAGAAATTATGCTTTTATAATCAAGTAGGTTCTCAGTGAACTTTGGTGGCCTAGTGGATAAGAAGTTGCACTGCCAACCTAAAGGCACACAGTTCAAATCCACCAGATGCTCTGCAGGAGAAAGATGGCCAATCTCTTCCAATGTGGTTTTAAAAAAAATAAATAAAGTAGGCTCTCAAGAGATAAAGTAACAAACTCATATAACTCGGAGGTAACAAGAAGGAATTCGACCTCTGCCTCTTTCAATCCCATATCTATTATCCTTCTATCTCATACCATTCTGAACCACAAATTCTTTCAAGATAGTTTATTATTCTTTTTCTAATAATCAACCTAGTAAATAAAACTATAAAGCTAAACAGAAGCATCTCATTTGGAAGATGGCTTCATTTTACTACTCACTAACCAATATGAATTATGCAACATCTCTCAGAAAGTTTCCATTTGGAAACAAACTTTGGCAGATTGATTTTTTTTTTAAGGAATTCTAAAATAAACCCATTAGGGATTTATTCCTTTAAGCTTGAAAGTAACAAAACTCCTAAGTTAGATGGTGCTGAAACATAAAGAAGAGAAAGCCATCATCATCAATGTTAAACAGGAACATTCAAAAAGAATCCCCTCCTCGCACACATCTGAAACTCAGCCATTCCTTTCTAATTCTGGCAGTAGGTTTGAGAAGAAATTGTGCAGCAAGAAAGGGCACAGAGCAGAAGTAGGAAGAATTCATGCAATGAGGCAAATTTTAACTGTTAAGAATCTGAAAAGTCCACTCTTAGGAATGCAAAAGAAAAGGTATCACAGGTGTCAAATGAGTTGGGAAGTGAGAAAGGAGAATAAAGAACTGGTGTATGCAAAGGTGTGATGAACAAACTTGAGAGTGCTTTGTTCCAGCCTTAATATTCATTAGCTCTCTATCTACCTAGGAAATAACCAGCAAAGCAATAAGGAAACTGTGGAGCTGGGCAATAGTATCCTTTCTTGAAGAATGTGGGTGTGACAGGTGGAATTTGAGGCCCCTATTTGGGTAACAGCCAAATGCCCTAATTATAGATTGGATTAGTTTCTTTATATAACCATAAAAATTGTAAGTGTTAAAATCATAGGGTGGCACCCTATTTCATAACAGTATAATTGTATATTCACTTAGTAGGGTAATTTATGGTTTTCTAAGTATTTCTGAATGTACTGTATCATTTCATTTTCCCAATAATCCCGAGAAGGAAGGGGGGAAAAAACATAAGACATTCAATATTGGTTTTTCATTTCTACTTGATAAGAAATTGTCTTTGGACACTTATAGGGCCTGTGCAGGTTAAACCACTCCTAAGTGCCAGAGTTGTCAATCTGAACTATTGTAGATGAAACAACCTTGCTTGCTGAACTGAGGAGGACCTGAGGCATTTGCTGCAGAAGATTAAAGACTGCAGTTTTCAATATGGATTGAAGTTCAACATCAAGAAAACAAAGATTCTAACCACTGGGCTGACTGGCAGCATCATGATTGATGGAGATCGAGACAGTTAACAATTTCAGTTTGCTTGGTTCCACAACCAACACTCTTTGCATCAGCAGTCTAGAAATCAAAAAATGAATTGTATTGGGAAAATCTGCTGTCAGGGACCTCTCCAGAGTACAGAAGGGCAATGATGTCAGTCTAGAGACTAAGGTGCACCTGGTCCAGGTCATTATATTCTCAATTACTTGTTATCCTTCAGAGTGCTGGACAACAACTAAGGATTATAGAAGAATTGATGCCTTTGGGTTGTGGTGCTGGAGAAGAGTATTGAACCACCAAAAGAACAAACAGATTTGTCCTAGAGAGGCTGAAACCAGGCAGCTCCTTATAGACAAGGATTTTGAAGCACCATTTCACATTATTTTGGGCACGTTGCAAGGAGAGATCAGTCTTTGGAGGAGGACATCATGCTTGGAAGAGTGGACTGACAGTGCAGGAGAGGAAGATTCAGGATGAGATGGATTGACACAGAGACTGAGGTTGTGGGGGGGGGGTAGATGTTTTGAAGACAATGAGATTGGCTCAAGAAAGGGCAAGGTTCAGAGCTACTGTACATAAGGTTATTATAAGTTTCGGGCAACTCAATGTGACATAACAAGAAGAAGTGGCAGAGCAGGGACTTGACTTCTGTGCTTGTATGTTGGTCATTTTTTCCTAATATGTTGTATTGTCAGCCACTCTTTCATGGAATCATCAACCAAAGGGTAGCTAGCCTGAGAGGCTCTTTCTCTTAAAAGCTCTGAAGAATTTAACAGTATATAAATCATGACTGAAATAGGTGATACTGTTACTATGTGTCACCAACCAGTTGATGTTTTAGAATAAAAGAATACTTTTTTTTTGAGATTTTAATGAAAGTTTATAGAGAACTTAAATTTCCATTCATTCATTGTTGCATCTTTTCCTCCATGCCCCCCTACCCAGTTCACTTTTCTCTAGGGGGCAAAAAAAAAATCTCTCACTGTTGTCTAATTCCCCACCCCCAACCCAGTCCACTTTATTATGCGGCTGTTATTCTGGACTGTTAACATACTGTTAACATAAAATAATTCCTAATCGAATACTCCTTTCAAGCAGTTTGCAGTTCTTTGCCTCATCTGTTTCCATGCAGTGTACATTATACATTTAATTCATCTGTTCACACATCTAAACACTTAAGCAGCAATGTGCCAGTGGTTGTGTGATGCTGGTGCTGTTATCTGCCATCGGAGTCGATTCCAACTCATATAAGTAACGCTATAGCACAAAGTATAACTAACTAACCTATAGAGTTTCCTCAACTAAAAGATAGGTATCTTCTCCTTCCAAGTTGCTGGTGGGTTTTAAATCATTGCACCACCTGGACTCCTGGATTTTTGTTGTTGTTGTTAGGTGTCATCAAGTTGTTGTCTACAACTGATTCCATGAACAACCGATCTGAACCTTGTCCTATCCCGTGGCATCCTCATCAGCTCTAATATTACATTGCTACAATTCCACTCTTTTGCTGACCCGTGGGGGTGGGGGTGGGGCAACATCTTTGTAAATATGATGTCTTTCTCCAAGGACAGGTCTCTCCTAACAACACGCCCCTAATATGTGAGATGAAGCTTAATCATCAGTACATCCAAGGAACATCCTATGTGCACTTTCTCCTTTGTGAAAGATTAAAAATACAAAATTAAATAATTCATATTCTGTGCCCTTCAGAAGAAAAGTAGATAAAAAGGAGGCGGCAGATCTGCAGATGGCACAGCAAGCTCAAGTATTCTGGGAACACAGAAAAAGGAGAAAGTGTCTCCCATGCTTGTCTGGACAGAATGGGAAATAAGTTTCACTGGGTTCAAGTCAGTGAAGAGTTTGCAGTCTAACAGAGGAAAGGCTTATGAACACAAGGAAAGGAAAAGGCAATAGAAAGACATAAATGACACAGAAGAAGTATTAAGAGTTCACAGGACATAAAAGGCACTTCTAATTAGGATGATCTCAGAATTTTTTAAAAAAAAATGATGGAATATGAATGGGGCTTTAGATAATTGCTACAACTTGGAGGATCAGAAGGAAAAGAAACTGAACAGCTAGCTATAAAAAGCCAACCAGCTGTCTGCTCCTTGTAGAGATTCATCCTATGGAACTTTAGGTACCATTCGAATCTGAGGCAACCATCAAGCCTAGGATTGGGGTGCTACTGCTGGTGCTCTCCTTTGAACTTTATCTCCTTCACAAGCTCATTGGATAAAAAAGGGGAAAAAACATTTGATAAAAGATATCCAAGATAATCTTATTTTATCAAGATTTCAACCATTATATTAAGAACTTGAATTATTTTGCCTTTGTTATTTCTTTCCATATAGTCTTTACATCACTGAATACAATGATCTCAATGTAAAAGCAAATACTCTCCAAACTATCAATTACATCTTCACAAATATTCAAGGCAGATCTTTTCACTTTAAAAAGCAGGTTCTAAATATCCCCTCTAAGGCTGTGATTGATAATAGCTCAAAGTGAGTAACTTCACTGATTTTCTCATATTCACTAAAACAGGAACTAGCTTATGTGCTCAACTTAAAAAATCCCAAGTTACAAATGGTTATAAACATGTCAGCATTTTATGGGTACTGTGGCTATGAGAAATTAAATTACTTCAGACAGTAATTAATTGATACCAATTAAATGAGACTCAAGGAGTGATTCTAAATAGATTCTGGATAACTGATAAGCCTGATCTAAAAACGAACCTCAAGATCTTACATGAATGTTACTGGTTTGATGAAAATGATGGTATTTAAAAAGCTGTTTAGAATTTTATAATCAAGATTTTTATAATCCAGTTTTAATTTCCCAACAGAACAAGTCAATTTTGATGGTATTTTCTTTAACAAACAAAGAGAGAGAGAGAGAGCATGCGAGAGAGTGCACGCTCCCACCTCCAGGGCTAATTGCTTGAGATTCCACCTAACAGAGTTGTTGGTATTGTTATTATGTGCCGTCAGTCGCTTGCGACTCATAGTGACCTTGTATACAACAGCCCTAAACTCTGCTCTGTCCTGTGCCAAATGCACTGTCTCTGACACTCCCATCCCGATTACCCCAGACACTGAATTAATCCACTCATCGAGGGTCTTCTCCTCTTGTGCCATCCCTCCACCTTCCCAAGCCTGATGTCCCTCTCCAAGGACATGTCCAAAGTAGGTTAGATGGAGCCTCAGAATCCTTGCCTCCAAGCAGCCACCTGGTTTAACCCTTTCCAAGACGAATCTGTTTGTTTTCCTAGCAGTCCATGGTACTCTCAATACTCTTCTCCAGCACCAAAGCTCAAAGGCATCAATTGCTCCTAACAGTAGCATCCATAATTCTCAGATACCCTTCCCTGTGACTGCCTTTGTTCTTGGGAGGAATGAGGCGGGAAGAATGTGAGAGTTCAGGGACACACAGCTTCTTTGGTATCAGGAAAGTTTAGATATGCAGTAACAGCTTACTGAAGACAATAGGACTCATCATCCTGATACAAAACATTTTCTAAATTCAAGTTTCCGAAAGTGTGCCAATAGCACATAGGAATTACTGAGTTTTGTCTTTCAGGAAAAAAAAATTTTTTTTTGAAAGGTTCTAAAGAGTTCCATAATCTCAGATCATTCTATTTCTTCAATGTGCTCCTTAGGTAAATCATTCCACATCAGACTTACCTATACCGTATACTGGTATTGGCCTGGCCAGGAGTGACCTGAATACACTTTTTCAACTTTCATTTCTTAGGAATATTCTAATATTCCACTGCAAAGTCTGAGCAATCTTGATCTATTTCCAATGGTCTCCAACGTGCACTCAGCCACCTGTGAGCTCTCTTTTGGCATATTTCTATGCTACAAATAGCTTTCAATCCACACGTTTCCTAATAGCAGTCACATTCTCTTCTAACAGAACAGGGATAGATGCTCAAATTCCCCTAGTAAAAACCGATTTAAGCCAGACTTCAATTTAAAAAGCTACTACTAGAAGTCCAAGTTCTCTCAACATATTTCCCAGAATCCGTAGGGTAAAACTGATTTATTGCTTATGGAGACACTCAAGCCAGGGTATGTTCAATCAGTTCATATGTTGGCTAAGAGTATTGAATATACACTGGACTGCCAGAACAACTAAATAAACCTGTCTTAGAAGAAATGCAGCCAGACACTTCCTAAAAACAAGGATTGTTGTTGTGTGTATAGAGTTGGAACCAAACCATAGCTGACTCTCCAGCGGGTTTTCAAAGGCAGTTAATCACATGGAAGGAGACTGCTCATCCTTCTCTCACAGAGCAGCTAGTAGCCTTGAACCAAGTGCCTTTAGGATTGCAGTGCAGCTTCTTGTCTCTAGGCAACCAGAGCTCCCTAAACTCTGGACATGTTTTCAGGAAGGCCCTGTCCCTGGAGACCATCATGCTTTACAGAGGACCAGTGAAAGAGATGAAGCCTTTCAGTGCAAGAGATTGGCACAAAGGCCACAACAAGCTCCAACACAGCAGTGATGCTGAGGCTGGTACAGGACAAGCAGTGTGTTGTTCTGTTGCACGTGAAACAAGACACACGTTAAAAAGCTGTAGGTTCTATTTAGAGCAGTAAACTGTGGCCTTTAAGCCAAGTCCTGTGCCCACTACCAACAGTTTTGTAAACAAAGTATTTCTGGGTCATGGCCATACACATATCTCCCTATTGCCTCTGGCAGCTTTCTTCCTATGAAAGCAGGGATTTTCATAGGATCTTATACCCCACAAAGTTCAAGATGTTTACTCTATCTAGCTCCTTTGCCCAGAGCCCTCGGTTGACAAAACAGTTAATGAGCTTGATTACTAACTGAAAGGCTGATAGTTTGAGTCCAATTCTACTCAAATGTGTCTCAAGAAAAAGTTCTGGCAATCTACTTGCAAAAAACTTCAGTTATTGAGAACTCCATGGAATATAATTCTACTCTGACACATGTGGGACGATCATGTGTTGTTCATTTTCATGACAAAAAACAACAGCCACATACAGAAAAAGTTTGCAAATCACTGCTCTAAGGTGTTTTTTTTTTAAGTTTATTTCTTTTTTAAAGCTGCTTACATCAAAAATTCACTCATTTGACAAATATGTATTGACATTAACAAATATTTTTAAAACTTCGATAGGTAGATCCTTCTGTAAGATTTACCGCCTTGGAAATCTGAGGTAAAGTTCCAGCCTATCCTCCAGAGCTGATATGAATCAGAAAGACCATGGGTTTGGTTTGGGTAGTTGAAGCATCAAACTCAACTCAAAGTCTTCAGGTCTAAACTGACTCTGCTCGTTGTTCAGCAAGTTTCCATACTCCAGGAGTACGCACAGGAGATTAAATGAAGCACAGCAGACAGGAAAAGAGAAGTGGGTCATAGACAGAGATCCAGCAAGGGATAGACCAGGTGTGACGATTACTAAACACAACTGCTAACTTGAATCATTTTCTTTGTGTCTTTACAGTACAAGATAGAAAACAAATCACAGTGTAAAGCCTGCTTTGGGCACCTATCACTTTGCTACAACTTCTTTTAGATAAAATGTTATTTACTCACACAATCATTATTCATACTTTTTGAACACATCATTTGTAACTTTTTTTTTAATCTGCTAAGAGTTACCAAGTTTGGTTTCTTAAGATCTAAATGCCTACCAGCCCAAGAAAGAAGACTCTGTTAAAGATGGCTTCTGCTGAAGGGGTAGTAATTACCCAGAGACTAAGTGCTTTTTTCATCACAAAGACATAAAGTGACCATTTAAAATGGGATTTAAAAAAAAAAAAGGAAGGGGTGGATATTTCCCGTTATTAAGCCTAATTAAGTCTATTTCCCTAGCTCTGCTAGGCTATTTATTCCGTGAAGCAAGGTCTGTCTCCTCTACACCTCTGTGCACCAGCTGTGGGTGCATGTTCTGAGATAACTCTTTCAAAGTACTTGGCTGGTTTTGATGAAACACAATACGCCTCTAAATCCTGGGAGGGATATACCCTATGGTTTAGTTTACCATCTCCAAACTAAATAAAGGACTGTTTCAGCACAAAGAATTTCAACATGTTAGTGAAAACTCAAAACCAATCCAGTCATGTCAATTTCAAGTTACAACTGACCTATGAGAAGCACCAAATCAACCTTCCTCATGAATGCCCTTCCTTCTCTGAATTTTAAAGGGATTTGTGAATCAGAAAAGAAAACTTAACATTTACAGATCAAGAATAAAAGAAATTAAGGACATTCTAAAGAAATGTGGTTTGTGTGCAGCACAGACTCTCACAGGCACTCTGCTGGCAAGGTGGTTCAAGAATTGGGCTGAACAAAAATGGCATCTCATACCCACCAGTCACTCTCTAAGAGAAAGATGAAGCAGTCTGCTTACATAAAGACTGACAGCCTTGAAAATCCTGCAGGGTAGTTCTACTCAGTCCTACAGGAGCACTATGAGTTGGAATCAACACGACAGCAGAAGGTCTGGATGACTGGCTTCCCAGTGACTAGACTAAATGTGGGACGAATCAGTACTCACGAAGTATTCAGGAGGCATGATTCCCATGCTCTTCAGTGAAATTCAACAATGTCTAAATCTGCAGAACAAACCCTCCTCATCGTGAAGTGAGGCTCCAGTTTAAACAGCTACCCTTCAAATCTCATATCCTTTCCACAAGCATTCCATGAAATAATAGGCTAAAACTGACCGAAAGAGCCCACAAACTGTATAAAGTGGTAACAAGTGTAGTAACAAGCATGATCACCAAATGGATATTTATAGCCAGGCTTGAATAGCTTGGAGAGGGCCAACAAAAATGATCACTCAATTCCCATTCACCATCATTATTGCTTCAATTTTTTTTTCCTTATAGAAGAATGTGGGGGAAATTAAAATATTTCTTGGGCTAGCATTTCTATCAAAAGTGGGGGAAGATAAGACAGTGTATACAAAAAGACAAGTGGGAGACAAGTGGAAATGAATATTCTTGTTTTTGAATATACAAAGTAAATGAGTGTTTTCATTCCCCTGATCGGTTCCATCATCTGCTCACTAGAAACACTTCAGCTCGTTAGTCTTAGCCTCTAAGTCACTGTTAGAAGCAAGAGACAGGTTGATAGTGAGTATATGGTTGATGGTTAGTTCCCCAACACAGAAAACTTTTAATTCTGACAAAGATGATAAAAGGGATCCCACATTCTAGAACAAAGTTTGTTAAAATTCCTATCACTTGCAGGTTTCTGGTGAATTTTATATTATATTCCAACATATCTGTTTTATCTTTAAAGCGTTCCATTTCCTTCAAAAGAAATATATCCAGGCTTCATATTATCCAGTGGGACATTCACCACAACCTACTTGGACAATGGGAATTAACCTGGGGAAAAAAAGGTCTTTAACATCTCCACTCTGCTCAAATGGTTGTTTGCTTCTCGTTCCTTTAGTGTCTCTGTACCTCAGTCAGACATCCAGTTAACAAAGGCTACTAGGAGTAGCTCTGTTGTGGCCACTAAGGGGGCCTATTTGGAGGGATGTGGCAAGAGGCCAACCAGATACCTGCTGTTTAATGAAAAGGAATACATAATGGCTGTGCCAGGTGGTTTGCCTCATCTGCATGACAGCTGACATTCCATTTGTAGAGTGAAAGAGTGGGCCTTAAATTTAAAACCAACAAAGGTGAAAACCTCCATAGAACACAGCGCTGCTGTGACACAGATGTGGTCTCCATGAATTAGAATCAACTGAACATCAACTAGTGGTGATGGTGAAGGCCTATACCTGTAAGTTACCAGGCTCCAAATAATGTACTCACATAATTTTTTTCCATTATCTCACTCTACCATAAAAATAGGTGGTGATGAGGGAAAATTTCTTTGGCATACATTTCAACCCTGTGAACTGTTATCTACAGTCAGAAAAATAGCTACAGCGGCCTGTCAAGATGGAAAACACCTCCAAGAGCCATGACTTCACCGACAGGTCTCTAAGGGCTTGATACAAACAGTGGCCCAAACAAGGAGACTAAGCCTCCTCCTGTTTCCTTTCAACCAAGCAGTTTAATCAAATAGACCGTAGACAACTTTCATTAATCTTCTCAAGGCTTCAGAATTTAGGACTATCATGTTACCTGGGAGATGGTAAATGACTTGGAGAGGAAGATTTCTACTTATATATACATTCACAGTTGGAAGATCAGGTTGGGATAGTAAGTTACATGTTGGGCTGCTAATGTAAAGGTCAGCTGTTTGAATCCACCACCTGCTTTGAGGGAGAATGATGGGCAATCTCCTGCTGGAATGATTTACAGTCTTGGGAATATGATGGAGGGTTCCAATGAGCTGAAATGGACTTGGAAGCAATGGATTTGGTTTCTCAAAAAAACCTCGGCTTTTTTCCTTCACCACCTTCCTGAAGAGGGAAAAAGTCTCCACGCATGGAAATAACAATAAACGCTCTTGAAATTTAAAAAAAAAAAAAACAAAACCTCATTGCCCCTGAGTTAGAATTGACTTACAGTGAGTTTTGGGAAAGCTATAAATCACACAGATGGAGATTGTTCCTCTTTCTCCCTCAGAACCACTGGCAGATTCAAGCCAACCTCCCAGAGAGGCATCAGATTCGGCTTAGCAGTGCCACTCCTTACAGATTAGGCCCCTAGAGCAGCTCTGGTATAGATATTCATAATCAAGTTTACAAATTACTTCTCTAATAAAAATATTTTCTCATTGTACTGTAACTCAGTAAATGAATCAATGGAAAGTAAAAGTGTTACGGCATTCAAGAAAAAAATTAAGAGACAGAATTTCTTCTACCAGTGGCAAGAAATCAAGTGACTTGCAACCAGAGTTCAGTTCAAAACAAGATAACCTTTTGAACTACAGCACTTGGAGAAAGGGCAGAAGGGTTAGCAAGGAAGACACACAGATTTATTTGGTTATAAACTGACATGTGTGCTCAGTGTACTGACCTCCAGGTGGTTCTGGGAAAAGAGAACAAGGAAACGCCATCAAGCACAGTACACACAAATATGACCCTGGCTGGGGGGGTGTGGAGGATCTGAGTAATGAAGCCCAAATATAGGAATGCAATCTAAAAATAGCCCTTCTGCCTCTACAGAGGTATTTTCCTTTTTAGCACTCACTCAAAATACATGGGAAGACAAAACCGTTGGAGTTAAGTGCATTTCCAGATTTCAGCAGGAGTCAAGGGATGCTCTAAGCCATTTTCAACCAACAGTTAAAATGTAATTTCCTCGTTGTTTAATTTTCTCTCCTAAGTGGAGGGACATGCAGGGCAAGAGTGCCATTTCTAAGTTTTATGAGGAGTTGATGTTATCTCTTGGTAAAACATCTTAATATCTGACTTATGTCATGGGAAACCATTAGATCCTTGGAATTTTGTCTGTGAAAACCACTGTAATTATATTCTTCCTTAAAAAGAAAGATGAATAGAAGATGACAGAATGTTGACATTGTGATTACACTTTCCTATCATGTCACAAATGTAAGAGATTTCATATTTCAATGCCATCACCCTGGGGGAAAGGAGGGGTGGGATTCTCTTTAAAATTTAAAAGCAGAGAGAAAGAAAAACTCATGGTATGAAAAATCAAGTTATGCGTTGAATATGTTGTAATTCCAGCACTTCTTCAATGGAATCCTTATATTTATTAGTACCTATAACCTATGCTCCCTGAATTCAGGCTTACAGCTTCCTAAACAGCAAAAAAATATGTTTGTTGAAGTCAAAAGAGAAAAAGATTATGCAGAGCTCCATTTTCAAATTACTTAAAAGCAATAAAGTTACCAAGCTGGTTTTTCAAATGCAAAAAAAAAATGGAAAAAGAATTGTGAGTCAATTAAAACACTTTTTGAGCCTATGTTCTATTGAACTTCCTGTTTCAGGCCTGTGAGAAGGGTCAGGATATAATCTGTTCTTAGTTGCCCAAATGCTTTAAGACTTGAGTCTCCTGACAAATAAATAAGACAGTTCAATGGACACTATAGATCTACACAGGCAATTTATTACTATTTTTAATGGCAAGATCTTTTCTTTTATATAGCACTATGTAAAATGCTTCCATGAACTATTTCTCCTTTGATCCTAGTAAAACTAACTAAGAAGATAATACTCATTTATTTAACAGGAAACTGGATGAGACCTTGCCCAGAATCACAGAGCTGGCAGCTGCGGATCTTATCCAAGTAGAGGCTCAAATTGAGATTTCTGCTACCAAATGTCTTGCTTTCCTGAATCATCCTAATACAGAACCCCAGAATTCCTACTACATTCAGTCTAATGGGCCTGAGAAGAAATGAGGCTAAACATATCTGTGGAATAGAGTGAAATTGGGCAAGGCAAAAACAATAGAGGAATCCTAAGTCCCCATTGCATTAGAAAGGGAAAACTGTAATTTTATTTGTGTTTCCTCAGTAGCCACATTTACTTTTAGCTTCATCAGGAGAACCATTCACTAATAGAGAGCCATTAATTAATAGATTCATAGTAAGCACTGCTAGGCAATACTCAGTATGGTTAATTATGAAGTCATGTCATAAGTCAGCTCATAGTTTAAAACTATGCTTCTGCACTTATTTTAATATAGAATGCTGAATTTCTAACATCTCTAAATGTTTTAATCACCAAGCAGTTCCACAATAGAAAGATGGGACATCTCCTCCCAGACTATCTACAGTTCCCAAAAACCTGCTGGGGATCAGCTATGAGTCAGTTCCAACTCAATGGCAATGCACAAATTGAAAGAATGTTTAAAATAAAAATTGTTAAAAACAATGAACAAATTCTATCAAACATATTTGTTATATAAACTATGCACTTGAAGTTTATGAGGTGTCAACTCAACTTACTACCTTCAAGGTGGAAACAATTCATAGCTGACCCTCCAGTGGGTTTCCAATCAAATGAGACATCATCGCCCATCCTTCTCTCACACAGACAGCTGTTGGTGGATTTGAACCACCAGACCGACATGGCTTTTGGATTAGCAGCACAACTCCCTACAAACTACACCACCAGAGATCTGTAGGTTCCTGGGGGGTGCAAATGATTTACCCTTAACCATTAATCTAAAACTTGATGGTTGGAATCCACCAAGAAACTCAACAGAAGAATTGCCTGGTTCTCTGCCTCCCGATAGACTGTATCCAAGATAACTCTACAAAGCAGTTCTACTCCATAACACTCAGAGTCACCAGAGTCAGAATCAACTTGACAGCAACAGACTTTTGAGGTTTACTATATAGGTAATAACATAAAATATATTATCCTTGCCTTTTAGAGGCTTAAAGTCTAGTTAAATTCTATAATGTCTATAGAATGTTGTTGGGTTTTGTTTGACGCACAACCACTTTGGTATGACAAAAAGAACCACTGCCCAACCCATTGCCATCCTCACAGTTATTGATATGCTTGAGCATGGTATTATAGCCACTGTGTCCCTCTTAGAGAGAATCTTCTTTTTTTTTCCACCTTACAGAATACAGCCACCACTATCCTGACTTCCCTTTGTCCTTCTAGCTCCTTCTTAGACATTCGAGTAGAAAAAAGTCCTATAAGGAAAAGGATTTGGAACTTTGGAAAGGTGCTCAAAATAATTTCAGAATTAAATCCAAGACTGGAAAATACAAGTTTTTCTAAACAAATAGTTACATCCATAGCAGAAACCACTCTTTGGTCCAAACAGAATGTATAGTTAGGATGAACCAGAGTAAATGTAACAGAGCCAAGAAAGAATAAAGAAAGGGATGCTTAGGTGGAGTGCCTAAGACAAAGAAATGAGAGCTCAATGGATATAAGATTTCAGAGAATAGGAAGTCACAGATCCGGAAAGGGGTGAATAAATTCAAGTACAAGTTTATGGCCAGACAAAACACCACAAAAATATCAGAAGATGTTAGCATTGCGTTTTGATTTATTGTTGTTAGGAGCCGTCCGGTCTAGAACGACTCATAGTGACCCACTGAACAAAAGATCTGAACCCAGTCCTGTCCTGTGCCGTCCTCATACTTTCTGACACACAAGAGCCCAATGCAGTAGTCACTGTGTCAATCCACCTGATTGATGGTCTTCCTCTCCTTCATCAACCCTCCACAATTCCCAACATTATGTTCTTCTCCATGGAATGGGCCAACGTTTTGATTAGATCTCCAAAATCCAGTTTGAAAGAGGAATGCCAATTTTCTACATGTCACTTGTTATTATTAATTGTCATACAGTCAAACTCTGGCTCATATCAACCAGATGAACAAGAGATCAAACCTCTGCCCTGTCTCGGGTCGTCCTCACACTCTCCCCAGGCTCAAGCACCTTTGCAGTCACCATGTCCATCCATCTCACTGAGGGGCCTCCTCGCCTTCACTGACCCTATGCTTTTTGGAGAGCGATGTTTAGCCTAAGTCTTATTCTTGACAGGGAATGTACTATGCAACAGTCTATACGCAAACCAATCTCTCAATAAAAAAGAAAAGAAAAAATGTATCTGCAGTCAGAGGTGTAGTAAAGTTCTTTTCATTTTAGTCCTCATCAATTATAAGCACATGTGCAGCATAACAAAGAATAAAGATTATGCGTGATCCTTCATGATGAAGATGTAAGTCACTTCTGAAAGTAAAGTGATAAGAATAAAACTTGTTCTTGCTTTTCTTTTTTCTTTTTTTTCTTCTGTGCTTTTGCACAGCAAAGATAGCAAGGAACAACAGGATACTTAGCAGGGCATGCCAATGGCCTTCCCAGGGACTTATGCCAAAGATTGGCTAATGGCCAAAGTAGATCTTCCCAGCACTCAGGTAAAGACTATAAAAAGTAACAACAACAACAACAGTCAGATAACATCATTTATAAGATTTCTAGGCTGCTGAGTGGGGGAAGGGGTGTGGGAAGAAAATGTTAAGTTCTTCTCAGCTGTAGAAAGGCCTAAGTTTGGAGGGGAATTTTGAAATAATTTCCATGGAAACCATCATTACTTACCACTCAGAGCTTTCCAAAGAAACAACCAATATACATTAAAACAAACAAACAAACCTGTTTTAAGGAATTGAGCTCATGCATTTGTAAGAGCTGACAAGTCAAAATTCATAGGTCAGATGGCAGTTTGAAAACTAAGGCAGGAGTTGGCACTATAGAAGTTGGTTCTGTATGCATAGGTTGTTGGTTTTATATGCCATCAAATTAGAACCAACCCATAGCTGACCCTCCAATGGGCTTTCAGAGGTAATAAATTACATGGGAGGAGATTGCCCATCCTTCTCCCATGGAGCAGCTGGTAGATTCAAACCATATCCTTGAGAATTGCATCACAGCTTCTTGCCATTAGGCCACCAGAGCTCCCTACACCTGCCTTAGTGTTCAATGAAATAATTACCTGGTGGCCTAGTGGAAATGACTTGCACTGCTAACTCAAAGGCATGCAGCTTGAATTCATCTGCTGTTCTGAGGAAGAAAAATAAGCAATCTCCTACCATGTGATCGACAGCCTCTGAAAACCTATTGCAAAAGTCAGCTTTGATTTGGTTTCAACTCAAGTGGCCTATAACAAGATGATAGCCTATGATGTTGAAACTGTGTCATAGCCTATGATCGTGAGACTGGTCGGATACTTTGGGCATGTTATCAGGAGGAGTCAGTTTGGAAAAGACTTTTTAGAAAAGTTTTCATGTTTAGGGAAGTAAAAGGTCACTGAAGAAGACCCTCAGGATATGAGTTGACACAATGACAACAACAATGGGCTTACACACAGTGGGGATTGTGAAAATAGTACAGATCAGGCAAGGCTGCTAGGAATTCTAATCAACTCAACAGTGCCTAACAACAACAACAAATAGCCTAGCTATGCTGACACAGAAAACTCTCCTCCATCAACACCAAATGCCAACAACAGAAAGAACACAGTTGCATATCCCCAGGCCACTGATGATTATCCAAGTTCATAAAAATGATAAAAAGAACCCTCATAGACTAGGAAAAATTTTCTTTCAATTAATTGTCTCTCAGTTTATCAAAGGAACTTTCTAGAGAGCCAATGTTTGTATATCTATGTTATACAATCTCAACGACTGTGTTATGATCTACCCAGAAGCATTATTAATTTAGTAGCAACAGACAGAAGACTAAGGGAGGGGAAGATGTCCAATTATTCTATTTATAAATTTCTTAGTTCAAATTTCAAGGTGGATAAAAGTCATTGTCAAATACATTTTTATTTCCATAAAACTAGAAGATATACTAACTGAAACCTAAATGAAATCTAAGACCAAAGGGAAATAGTAGCCTATGTAAGATGGAATTCATACGTATTGAAAAAAGGGCCAATAGCTGTAAGTTGATCTTGGCATAATTTTGACCCTCATTTTACACTGAACATAGAATTAATTTGGTGTGCCTGATTTAGACCAAGGACTTGTATTTTTCTATCACTTGCTATATATCAGAGAGCTGACAATGACTAAGGATTACAAAAGAAGAATTGATGCCTTTGAGTTGTAGTGCTGGAGAAGAGCACTGAATATCCTGTCAAAAGAACAGATATGCCCTGGAAAAAGTGCAGCCAGGGTGCTCCTGGGAGGCAAAGATGGTGAAGCTTCCCTTTCATATTTTGGACAGGTAGCTGGTGAGGCTAGTCCTTGAAATCATGTTTGGAAAATGGAGAGTCAGTCAGGGAGAGGAAGACCCCAATGAGATGGACTGACAGTGATGTCAGCAATGGGTCAGGTGTGTCAGAGATGATGAGGATGGCACAGGATAGGCCAGGGTTCATGCCGGCTATTCACAGGGTCACTGGGACTCTTACTTGCCTCCAGGGCACCTAACAACAACAACAATGGAAAGAAACGTTGTTTTTGTGTATTGTTGAGTTGGAACCTACTCATATCCAACTCTCTAAGGGGTTTTTCAGAGACCGTATATTGCAAAGGGAGGAGAATGCCCATCTTTATCCCTTGGAGCCTCTGGTGAATTCAAACCACATGACTTTTGGGTTGGCAGCGGAACTCCTTACCACTAAGCCACCTGAACTCCCTAACGGAAATATATAATAATTATTTCTATACTATTTCAGACTGTTAAACTTGCATGTGAATATGAGCGCTACTCATTGTTAGAAATTCACAGTCTTCATAAACAAATGAAATCATAGCAAAGAC
Source organism: Elephantulus edwardii (assembly GCF_000299155.1). Classification (NCBI taxonomy): domain Eukaryota; kingdom Metazoa; phylum Chordata; class Mammalia; order Macroscelidea; family Macroscelididae; genus Elephantulus; species Elephantulus edwardii. The sequence continues at coordinate 1,856,238 of NW_006399854.1, read as the reverse complement.
ACACATTACCTAAACATTATCTGTTTGTTTCATTGTAGTTTGAGGGACACTATGGTTAGTAACAAGCAAAGCCCAGGTACAGATTAGGGAAAGCCAGTTTGATCTGTGAGGACCAACTCTACTCTTTCTTTAAATACAATTTTTACTTTATACTACTTTACTTACAAAGTTTGTATACATCGTATTAGAAAAAGAAATAAGCTCTTAAAACATTTACCTTTCTCCCAAGATAAGGCCAAACATAAAGTCAGATGAACAAGTGTGTATCAAATGTTTTTTAACCTCTGCAAAGTTCTATTTGAAGAGAACTCTGATGACCTAATGGGTAAAGAGTTGCTCTGCCAATCCAAAGGCATGTGGTTCAAATTCACCAGCTACATCTCAGGAGAAAGATGGGCAATCTCCTCCTTCTGCAATGTACAGCCTCTGAAAACCTGCCAGAGAGTCAGCTACGAGCCAGTTCCAACTCTGCGCCACATAATAACAGCAGGGGCATGTGGAGGGAAAGTTACAAACTGCTTGAGTACTCAGAGCTGTACAACTGAGACTACAGTCAAATTTTAGAACATTTTTAACTCTCAAAAAAAGAAATATCCTAATAGTCCTGGGTAGCATAAATGGTTAAGCATTCAATTACTGGTTAGGGGTTCAAACATACCTAGAAGCTCTTTGGTAGCTCAGTCTGCTGAACTTCCAAAACCCTACAGTTCTACTTTGCATGTATGGGGTTGCCATAAGATGGTGACTAAAAGCCCCTAACAGTCACTGCCCCCTCGTCTTACCACAGGCAACTAATAATAGCAAATACAGCCCTTTCTGTATTGGTCTATCCAGAACATTTAATATCAAAAGAATCATAGACTTGGTGGTCTTCTGTGGCTTTTGTAATTGCTTTCAAGGCCAGTACATCATTGTTTTGAATTGCCTAAGACTATTCTGCTGCACAGCGATACCACATTTTATTTATTCATAGACACTTAGGTTGTTTTCACTTCTTGGTTATTATGAATGATACTGCAATGAACAATCCTGCACAAGTTTCCGTGGACATCTGTTTTCAGTTCTCACAGGTAAATACTTAAGAGAGCAATTGCCAAGTCATATGGTAAGCCTACGTTTAACATTCTGAGCAATTGTCAGACTCTGTCCAAAGTGGCTGCACTATTTTACCTTTCCACCAGCAGGGGATGAGGGTTCTAATTTCCCCACATCTCAGGTTCCTTAAACACTGTATTTATGTTGTTCACATAAGGCTGCCTATTGTGTTGATGCGTGTTGGAGTAGGGAGCTGAATGATAATTCTGGGAGGAAATGAGACAAATGAAAATGAAAAACATTTCTTTTCAAATTGGTTCAGTCTAGCTCTGGAAACCTTTCAGCCCTAAGCTTACAAACTTTCCTGTTTGACTGGATATGACATTACCCGGAATTTTACTTTCCTGCCTTTTTTTCCTCCCTGGGGAGCAAAGGAGAATTATGTCTTTTCCTAAGCTAGACAAGGAGAGTTCAAACACACATAATGGATCCTGGGTTATTAACAATTCCACGGGAACATGAACTTGGTCTACACCCAGAATAGCTTCTCTAAGATCATTCTCTTGGTACTTCTTCTGTGCTGTTCTCCACCAGAGCGTAATGTAAGAGCTGAATCAAGGTTTGTTCACTCAGTGTTTGGAAAGGAAACTGTGGCTGGATGCTGGTCAGCTGGCTCTGGGTTGCTGGCAGGCCTGCTGCAGACCATGCTCTTTGTAGGCGGCAGCCGCTGTAGGCTTGTTAAAGGCCTGCACCAGGCCATGGTGTTTGCATTTGCTGTCCTGTCTCAGCTCAGGATAACAGTGCCTTTCATAATCCACCACAGCGGTAAACAGGCAAGTCCTGGGGGTCAAAGAAACTGCCCTGTATAGCAGCCAAAGGGAGAATTCTGGCTCCTTTGTGCTGCATAGCAAATGTGGAGCTAGGGTGGAGTAGGGCATGGAGGGGGAATGAGGAATAACACCAAGGAGAATAACTTCCACTGTCTTCTGGTCACTACTGATTGTGTTCCTATTATAGCAAGAAACAATTAGATTATCCTGCCTGCTGAAACCACATTATAACGGAGGAGGCCTAATTCAAATGATAGTCTTCCTCAATTCCCTTTATTTTTATTCTTGCATATTGTTGTTGTTGTTATGTGCTGTCAAGTCACCTGCAACTCATAGAGATCCTAAATACTACAGCACTAAATCCTGCTCTATCCTGTGCCAATCTTATTATTTCTGACACATCTACCCCCATCACCCCAGTCACTGAATCAATCCATCTTATCCAGGGTTTTCCTCTCTTGCACTGTCCCTCTCCTAGGACTGGTCCCTCCTTGCAACATGTCCCAAGTATATCAGACAAAGCTTCAGAATCCTTGCCTCCAAGAAGCAGCCTGGTCTCACACTCTCTAGGATGAACTGTTTGTTCTCCTAGCAGTCCATGGTACATTCAATACTCTTCTCCAGTACCACAGCTCAAAGGCATCAATTCTCCTTCTATCATCCCTGGTCATTGTCCAGCGCTCTGATGCACAGCCAGTAACTGCAAAGACTATGGCCTGGATCAGGCACACCTTAGTCTCCAGACTGACACTGTTGCTCTTTAGTACTTTGAAGAGGTCTTGACAGCAGACTTTCCCAATTCAATTCATCTCTCTATTTCCTGGCTGCTGATACCAAAAGTGTTGATTATGTAGTCAAGCAAACTAAAGCTGTTAGCAATCTCAATCTCTTCACTACCTGTGAAGATACTGCCAATCAGCTCAGTGGTGAGAATCTTGTTACCTTGATGTTGAGTTTCAATCCATATTGAAGGCTTGCATATTAGCAGTAGTAATACAGTGTTGCAGCATATCATTTTCTCATGTCATCATCATGTAAATAGATATCGAATGTTTCCAACCCCCAAAGATAAAGACTGAACTATTAAATCAATAGTTCAAAAAAAATTTGTATTTAATATGTATCAGAAATGACTTGCAATAGAGTTGGCTGGACTGGAAACTTCTCGCAGATTGAGATTACATTTATTAGAAATCATTGTACTAAAAATTACTCTAACGAGATGATTTCTATGGATAGCTCTGGTGGCCAAGCTCATAAGGAGTTGCCCTACACACCTAAGGCAGCCAGTTCAAATCAATAAGCAGCTTCTTAAAAGAAAGATGGGCAATCTCCTCTCAAGCATTTTACTGACTCTGAAAACCTGCTGGACAGTCAGCAATGGGTGGGCTCCAATGAGAAGGCAGTGTTTAAGGTTTTGAGGCCATCTGTGCAGTCTGTAAAATAGAGCGTAGCAAGGCTATAAAACAAGACATATTTGGAATTATAATTCCTGATGTATCCTTTTTTTTAAACTTCTCTTTGCCATGATCAGAATCAGAGGCTCATAATGTTGCAAAAAGAGTATATAAAAGGTTATATCTACCCATCACCCAGCTTTCCCAATGGCAGTATAATGAGAATACATTATTAAAACATACCTCGAGTACATTATTCAAACCAGGAAACTGACAATGATGCAATACAATCACCTAGGCTATAAACTTTACTTGGCTTTCTAAGAATGCCTTTCAAAAACCGCTTCTAGTTAATAAACCTTGAGACTATACTTCTACTCTTTTTACCTGAAAAAGGTAGATACTCTGTGATGATAACCAGTTAATCAATAATTTCAGTAAAATAGATATGAGTTACTTCAGGCATGTTTCTTTACAGAAAAGCAAGTCCATGAGAAAAGACATCACGCTTGGGAAAGGTGGCAGGCCAGAGAAAGAGGAAGATCCTTAACAAAATGTATTGACACAGTGACTGCAGCAATGGCCTGGAGCATATCAGTGATGGAGATCATGAGGTGGGACAGGACAGGGCAAGGGTCAGATCTGCTGTGCATGGCGTTGCTGTGAGCTGGACCATAACAAAAGCAACAGATATGAACAGTGATGCTGTAACACCTCTTAGCTCCTAATTTATCTTGGAAAGTAAACTAAATTATCAAAACTGATATTTCCACTAATGCTCAGATTAGAAACTCATGATTCAATGGTCTAATACTTTTCCAGTACTCAGCTTTGACACTGTTATTTTTTGCTTTGTTCCTTTTATTTCCTAACTTTGAGTTCTGCTTTTTACTAGTGAACTGGGTCAGGGAAAGTCATTTCCGTTTCCCATCACCAGATCTGTGAAAATTCATGGGACGGTTAAAACTATTGACTAAAGTGAAGTGATTAGCTTTCAGAAAAGCATCTCTGAAAATGTGGAGAAGAAGTAGAAGAGGCATGCAGTCTTGCAAAAGCAAGCTAGCACTGCCTAGATCCTGCCAACCTGGAAGAACATCCCAACCAGTGATCTGGAGAAGCTTACACCAACTTGAAAAAATGACAAGAGGCTTCTCCAAGACACTATTCCAATTAGAGTCTGAGGTCTCCCCAGTGTCTTTCTGAAAGCTATCACCAGACTCCCACTCCAGTTAAGCTAGGTTACCCACAATCCCTAATTGTCCAAGGTAAATGAGTACTGGGAACACAGCAAGCTTCAGACGGGCGTCTGGCTTTGTGCTAGGACCTCAGGCTAAAAAGGTAGCCCAGACTGAGTATGTTTAGCTTAAATATATTTGCCTGATATCCGGATGGCATATTGACTTACTAAGGATAACAGGTGACTGCTGCAGAGACATGGACCCCAAAGATGCCCTTTGAGAAAACACAAAACCCAGAACAGAAGGAGACCATAAGCTTCTGTCTGAAAGGTGGTTTAAATCAAGACAAGGCAAAGCATATCACAATTACAATGTGGAAGGGTAATAACTCAGGGTAGCAAGAAGGTGAAGGTAGAAGGGAAGAAGGATAAAAATTGTCTTCATACAGCAGCATCAGCTATTTATGTCTTTAAAATAGTATGAATTTAAAAAAAGCTTCACAATCACTCCTCCTACTCCAAACAGTGAGAAAAGGCAAACAAGAGAAATGTCTACAAATATGTATACTCCATAGCCCTTTATTCAAGAGAAGAAAGAATAGATTACAATTTATTATCATGAAAACAAATTTTCTTTCCATGTAAATATGTACTACACTCATAGTGAACAATGTCAGTTTATATCCTCCATTGATCCCTGAATAGCAATTTCAGTACAAAGACAGAGAGAGACCTCATTATGTGTAACCATGTAACCTGATCATACTAAATCGTATAGCCAAGATCCTCAGCTTGATGCCAAAATGTGCTCATATTTAGTCATACGTAAAATGAGAAAGGATTGGAGGAAGACTCATAAACAATGAGAAAGGACCAGAGGAAGTCTCATCAAAACTCTACATTATGTAGATGACACAACCTTGCTTGCAGAAAGCAAACATGACTTGAAGCACTTCTTGAAGAAGACCAAAGACCCCTTCTCTTATTGCTGTTGAGTCAGAACCAATTTCTAACTGACCCTCTAGTAGGTTTCCAAGGCTGTAAATCACACAGAAGGAGACCGCCCACCTTTATCCCCTGAAGTTGCTGGTAGAGTTAAACCTCCAGAGAGGAGCAGCCTTTGGGTTAGCAGCACAGCTTCTACAGACTAGGTCATCAGAGCTCCCTGATCAAACACTAAATACAAAGTACACCTCCACATCAAGAAAACACAACTGGACCAACTGGCAACTTCATAACAGATGAAGAAAAGACTGACATCTTTTAGTCAGTCACTTAAATTGTCACTTAAAGTGATACGTAGATCACAATCAACACCCATGGAAGCAGCAGTCAAGAAACCAAACTACATGTTGCATTTGGGCAAATCTTTGTCCAAGACCTCTTTAAAATGCTAAAGCACAAGGATGCCAATTTAAAGATCAGGTACAACTGATCCAAGCCATTGTATCTTCAATTGTTTCACACACGAGAAGGGCAGGCAATGAATAAGAAGACCAAAGAAAACCTGAGGCCTTTGAACTGTACTTCAAAGAGTACTGAGGCCTCTGACCTGTACTTCAAAGAGTACTGAATGGACTGTCAAAAGAACAACTAACTCTATCTTGGAAGAACTGCAAGTGTTCCTTAGAAACAAGCACGGTGGGACTTCATCTAAAATCCTCTGGACATGTTGTTAGGAGGTGTCAGTCCTTTGAAAAAGACATCATGCTGGGAAAAAGTGGAGTGTCGGTGAAAGAGAGGAAGATCTGCAACAACGGACTTCAACATTATTTGAGAATGGTGGAGGTCAGGTCAAGAGTTTGCTCTGTTGGCCAGAGTCACTGGGATTAGTCAACTCAAGGTCATCTGGCAACAAAAATATGAAAAAATGGGTTATCAGTGGTTCCCAAATTTTTTAAAAAAGCTATGAGCTCTTTGTTGTTGCTGTGTTCCATCGAATCTAAACTATCTCAGTGCTGACCCTCCAATGGGCTTTCAGAGGCTGTATATCACATAGGAGTGAGGAGTGAGACTGTCCATCTTTCAACCTTGGCTGAAATCATGGGTTCAGACTTTGTGTCTTTGGGTTGACAGCGCAAGATTTTACTTCTACATTGCCAGAGCTCTTTATCCAAATAAAATCTCATGGAGAAGCCCAAAATGAGTTTGAAGCATATCAAACCAAAACCTGTTGCAATCTGTTGTGGATTCCTCCTTACAGAAAGAGTTGGACAGAGCAGAATCAGTCCACAGTTTCCAAGGCTACCTTCCTTATGGAAGCAGACTACCAAACCTTTCTCCAGAGACATGGTTGGTCAGTTTGAACTTGCAAACAACCTTTTCATTAGAAGCAGATACTTAATCCATTGTGCCACCTGGGCTCCTTTTGAAGCAGGAAAAAAAATTGGTTAAAGTTGGTGGGGGCAGAGGAGTGGAGATTAAACAGTTATCTAATAACACCAGATAGAGGGATAAAGGGATTTGCATTCAACACTGAGAGGTATTTAGCACAACATGAGCCATAACACATGGTTCCTAACTTTGACTTAATGACTTGTATTGGTTCAGCTTGGGACAACTGATAATACAGACCTTTCTGTTTGACATCATTTCAAAAATAAAAAAAAAAAAACTTTAAAATTTAAAATTACTTTAAAAATGCTTCAAAAGTATATTCCTGAGTCAACCATTTTGAATAATATTGCATGAGTTCCTTGTTTTTTAATGCAGCATAGTATTCCATTGTGCAAATATACCACAGCTTCTCTAGCCATTCGTTTGTTGATGGGCACTTAGGTTGTTTCCAACTCCTTGCTATTGTGAACAAAGCTGCAATAAACATGG
>NW_006399854.1:1809985-1846703 GCF_000299155.1 Elephantulus edwardii | reverse complement strand
TGGAGAGAATGGTGCGGCAATGAAGGAGTGAAAGCCCAGAATCCCTGTGAATGTTCATTGAAACTAATAAAATTTAATAATAATTTTTAAAAAGTATATTCCTTTCAACTAAATGACTGTATGAAATTAATTTTTGTCATTATGAAGCATAGGTATTTAAATTCAGGTGTTCTGGTTGTATAGGATGTTGCAACACTAACCAAATGTGGCAAATTCACCAATTGCTTTCCAGGACAGAGAAGGGCAGTCTCCTCCCATCCTGATTTAAGGCCTAGGAAACTCGATGGATGTGTTGGAACCAATTTGACAACAATGAGTTTAAATTTTCTATTATAACACATGAAAGCCTTCATAAAAACAAAGGAAATAAAAGTGCTCTGTCTCAGGAGAAAATGATATTATACTTATCTTAGAAACTGTGTGTCAAAGTTTTACCCACTGAGAACTACCTCCTTTAAGAAATGAAACTTACAGAAACTAAGTTACAAAATGTGAATCCATCAATCATGTATTTCACCTGAAACTTTTCCAATAAGCATAAACTAGGAATGGTTAAATCACAAAATGACTGGCTAGTGTTTTCATTAATAATTTGCTTGAGAAAACAATATGGTAACTCTTACCATTAACTAGAAAAATATGTTTAAAAACTTTTACTATAAAACTTTGCCAGCCTTGAGGGGGAGGGAAGGCTCTTTATAATCATTACCCTCTTCTATAGTAAAGATATAGTATAAGACTTTACCACCGCACACCAAGAAAACATTACAGAAAATTAAGATAAAGCATCTCAAGGTCTATTCAACACTGGACATGAGAGTTGTTCATAGAATAAATGAAATGTCAGATTCTTTATTCAGAAAAGTATTACATACTGCCTCTGAAAACCCGCTGAAGGGTCAGCTATGGGTCATTTCCGAATTGATGGTACACATCAATAACAATCACCATTATGGTAATATCACATTACAATGAATGCCCCAATGGATGGCACAGGATAGAACAAGATTCAGATCTTTTGTTCACAGGGTTGCAACAAGTCTTACTTGACTCGGTGGCACCTACCAACAAACATCACTGTTATGTAGCATTATCACCATATGGGAACTTTGGTGGCCTAGTGGTTAAAAAGCTATGCTGCAATCCCAAAGGCATGTGTTTGGAATCCACCAACTGTTCTGTGGAAGAAGGATGAACAATCTCCTCCTATGTCATTTACTGCCTCTAAGAAAGTCACCACCACGACAAACTCTAAGAAATACAAGTTGGTGGTAAAAGAAAAGATAGGAGAACAAACAGGTATGTCCTGGAGAGGGTGAGACCAGGCTGTTCCTTGGAAGCAAGAAATCTGAAGCTTCATCTGACATTCTTTGGAAATGCTGCAAGGAGGGACCAGTCCTTGAAGAGGGATGTCATGCTTGGGAGGGTAGAGGTGCAAAACAGGAAGGGAAGATCCGTGATGAGATGGATTGATTCAGTGACTAGAGTAATGAGGGTAGGTGTGTCAAGAGACAATAAGGTTGGCACAGGATAGAGCAGGGTTCAGGGCTGTTATACATAAGGTTGCTATGAGTTGCAAGCAACTCAATGGCACATAACAATAATGAGAAAAGAATTTGTTATGATAATTAAAATTATGTAAATAATTTACAGAGATCCTAAATCATAGACAACTCTTTTGGGTCATTTTGGTATCCCTAGAAATTTTGTAAGGGAGTTCTGGAAGCACAGTCTCTAGTGTGTTGTGCTGTTAACCCAAAGGCCGCTCCAACTGCCCAGTGGCTCTGCGGGAGGAAGACAGGCAATCTCCCCTACGAGGTACAGCCTCCAGATCCTCACAGAGCATCACATATGAGCTGGTTCTGACTTCAGGGCAATGAGAGTGAAAAAGGAGATCTCATCAATTTCCTTCTAATGAGCTTTCTGATTATTTCCTTAAAAAGTTCGAGAAGATTTCTATTTGCATTGCTAATTCACCTTTTTCAGAATAAGTTCAAAAACATTAATACTTAAATAAACAAATGGGCACCCCAACCATCTGACTAGAAACTCAACTCACTGGAGGTACCTCTCGAGTGGTTCAAATCCACCAGTACCTCCACAAAATAAAGAAGGGCAATCTCTCCTACATGATTTACAACCTTGGAAATCAGATGAAGGGTCAACTATGCATTGGATCCTACTCCACAGCAATAAAAGAGATATCACATGTAAAATGGTGAAGGAGGAAACAGCCATTTAAGAAGTTTGTCAAGGATTTTAGCAACATGGAAAATGTTTATGACAACTTTAAGTTGGAGGAAGAATGTAAGAGTGGCGTTGTTGCTGTTATGTGCTGTTGAGTCATTTTCAACTCATAGCAATCCTATGTATAACAGCTTTCAACCCTGCTCTATCCTGAGCCAACTTTACTGTCTCTGACACACCTAACCCCAGTACCCCAGTCACTGAGTCAATCCATCTCACCCAGGGGTTTCCTCTCTCGCACTGCCCCTCCACCCTTCAAAGCAGCCCCTCTCCAAGGATTGGTCCCTCCTTACAACATACCCAAAGTATGTCAGATGAAGCTTCAGAATCTTTGCCTCCCAGGAGCAGCCTGGTTTCACCCTCTCAAGCAAAGAACTGTTTGTAAGAGTGTAGATAGTATATAATGAACAATTTTTTTGGTTTACATTTCATAAAAATCTCTTTCCATGATATTAACATTATTTGCCTCCCTTTAAGATTAAGATTTTTTTTCTCTCTTTTTATTTATTTTCACCTACACTATTTGTGTTAATTTTAAAAAGTTTCTGACTCTTTAGTTTCACAGTGGCCTTGAAAATTCCCCATACTGGGCAGGCCATTTCTCAGAAAAAGAACTACTATGAGGAAAAACCCAAGACTTGGCAAAGGGCAAAAGCAATGACAGAGTTTCTTTCAGAATGAGTGATGTTTGTGGTAACCCTTCAAGGATTATCTTTAACTTAAAAAAAAATCAGGTTAGTATTCTTAAAGTAGCTGACCTTTTCAGAATATCTGACAGTTCAGAACTATTTTTATAATAACATTAAGAAGTTGTTTGCCGTTTCTACTCTCCTTCGCTCAACAAGTATCCAGTGGAATATTCAAAACCTATAATGCCATCACTCTGACAGTATTATGAAATAGGTTTTGTTATGGTTACTCTTAATTACTTACTTTATGGTTTCTAATTTCAAATGTTATGACTCTTTAATAAACAACTCTCTTTGGAGTGAAAGGATCTTGAACACTTGAGAATCTGCTCGATTAGCTTAGATTACAACTTCACAGAATTAGAAATTACTTATCTAAAAAACATAGCTACATAATGGCTCTTGTCCATAAGTTTTTTACTGTACCATTTCAGGAAGCAGCATATGATAAGGAGCCAGTGGTAAAGAAGAAAAAGCATTCAAAGCATTGGGGGCAGGGGAGAGGGGGTAAGGCCCAGGAATTAATGGTATGCCAATTGACATATTTTTCAACAAAACAGATGCATCCCTGGACATACTCAGTAGCCATGTCAAGCATTTTGGACCATACATACCCAGATAACTTACTAGAAGGGATTCGTATTTTTTTTCTCTTTAAAAAAAAGAGAGAGAGAGATTCAACAAAATGTGGAAATTATCAGAGAGTATCATTAATATCACATGTAAATAAAATCTTATTGAAGAGTATTTTAAAACAGATACTGGCAAGGAACTGCCAGAAATTTAAGCTGGATTCAGAAGAGGCCTTGTTATCAGAGATAACATTGCTGGCGCTGAATCGCTCTTGGTTAAAATCAGAGAATACCAGAAAGATGTCTATTTGTGTTTTATTGACTATGCAAAGGCATTTGATGGTGTGGACCATAACAAACTATGGCTAACATTAAGAATGGGAATTCCAGAACATTTAATTTTGCTCATGTGAAACCTACACAAAGACCAAAAAGCAGTTATCTGAACAGAGAATGAGAATACTGCATGACTTAAAAATCAGGAAAGGTGTGTGTCGAACCTGTATCCTTTTTTCATGCCTCTTCAATCTGTATGCTTAGCAAATTCTTTAAGAAACTGAACTATATGAGGAAGAACACAGCATTAAGACTGCAGGAAAACTCAGCAACAACCAGTTATATAAATGATACAAATCTGCTTAGAGAAAGTGAAGACGACTTGGTGTACTTACTGAAGAATATCCTTCAATATGGATTATATTTCAACATCAAGAAAACAAAAACCCTCACCACTGACCAAGAAACAACATTATGATATCTGGAGGAAAAAAACCCTGTGATTCTCAAAGGTTCATTTTACTTGGATCAACAGTCAACATCCACAGTAGGAGCAGTCAAGAAACTAAAAGATGTGCTACACTGGAAAACGCTTCTGTCAAGGAGAAGCTCTTCAAAGTACTAAAGAGCAAGAGCATTAATTTAAAAGCCAAGGTATAATTGTTTCAAGTCATGGTATTTTCATTTTCTCCTTTTCATCTGAAAGTTGGACAACGAATAAGGAAGACAAGAGAAAAACCAATGCCTTTGAATAATACTCTTGGAAAAGAATATTGAATAGACTGAAAAACAAAACGAAACAAGTCTATCTTGGAGGAAATACAACCAGGGTGCTCTTTAGAGGCGAGGATGGTGACGCTTTGTCACTTAGACTTTGGGTAGGTTCTCAGGTGGGGCCAGTCCTTAGACAAAAGTACCACAGTAGGAAAGAAGGATCTGCGAAAGGCAGAAAGACCCTCAACAAGGTGGGCCGACCATATCATAGGCTCAAGCCTGATGGAGATCAGAGGACGGTGCAGGACAGGACAAGGTTCAGCTGTTCTGTTCATAGGTCACTATGAGCTGTAGTGGACTCAAGGGTTTAGAACAGGAACAACTTGTCCATAGGAATGACACAGAGAATGTGTGCTTGACTACTAACTGAAAGGCTAGAGACCTGGATCCACTCAGGGCACTGCAAAAGGCCTGGAGATCTACTTCCATAAAGGGTACCATCCTTCTGGAAAACCATATAACACAAACCTACTTTGTACCATGGAATTGTCATGAGTTGGAATCATCTCACTGATAAGGCTTTGGTGTTTCGGTCCATAGCAATGCAAATGAATTTTTTACAGAAGAGGTACAATTACTTTACATGACTATAGAAAACATAAGCAAATCTTACTTGTCTTTTTGGATATTAACTAGTTTTCTATCTATGAACAAGTTAATTTCTGACTATCAATCATCAAGCAGAAAGAGTACATCTCGATAAAGACACATATGAACGAATTGGGCTTTGAACTAGTCTTAACATCTTACTAATTATGAGTTCAGTAAGATCATTAGCTGTGGTTGTTTTACAATTTTATTAGTCTTCATTCCAAACTCTTTTGAACATTACTTTTCAGCACTGCTATCTGGTCCTTGTAGAGCCGCACTTCTAAACCAAAGGCCACACCTGTCTGATGGTTCGGATCCACCAACAACTACAAAGGAGAAAGGTGAGCAATCTCCTTCCTTGTGCCTCAAAAATTCAATGGAGGGTCAGCTATGGGTCAGTTCGGACTCAACTGCAATGACAGAAAGAAGTCTACCAAGATATCAGTTCCTTCATATGGGCTATAGCAACAAGAATGAAGAAGCCCAATCAAAGCAGTAAGTTCTTTTTACACAAGCAAAGGTTACGGTAAATGGGTTCTACTACTTTAACAAAGCTGACCCAGCCAATACTTCCCCTTAAACCTCCTGTGGTCTGTGAAACGTGGCTCGGCGGCCATGTAATGAGGTAATCTGGCAGTTATGTAATGATGTGATCACTGAATATTTTGAGATCTGGTCATCTTCTATTCTCATACCATACTGATCATCACCTAACAGCCTGGTCTCTGTAATCTAATCATGGTGATAAATAGGTATATTATCACTCCAAAAACTCCAACATATGCATTACTCCCAAATGTAAGTACTAATCTAAATATTCATGATAGATGGAGAAGAGATGGAAGTCGTTAACAATTACAACTTGCTTGGCTCCACAATCAACACTCTTGGCACTAGCAGACAAGAACTCAAAAGACGAATTGCACTGGGAAATTCTGTGGTCAGGGACCTCTCCAGAATACTGAGAAGCGATGATGTCAGTCTAGAATCTAAGGTGCATCTGATCCAGGCGCAATTGCTTGCTATGCATCAGAAAGCTGGACAATGACTAGGGATGACAGAAAGAGAACTGATGTCTTTGAGCTGTGGTGCTGGGAGAAGAGCACTGAATAAAACATGGACTGCCAGAAGAACAAACAGGTTGGTCCTTGAGAGGGTGAAACCAGGCTGTTCCTTGGAGGTAGGGATTCTGAGGCTTCGTCTGACATACTTTAGGCATATTGCAAGGAAGGATCAGTCCTTGGAGAGGGATGTCATTCTTGGAAGGGTGGAAGGACAGCGCAAGAGACAAAAGATACTTGATGAAATATACTGATTCAGTGACTGGGGTAATGGGGATAGGTGTGTCAGTGACAATAAGGTTGGCATAGGATAGAGCAGGTTTCAGGGTTAATGTACATAGGGTTGCTATGAGTAGCAAGCAACTTGACAGCACATATCATAAGCATCTAATAATGAAGTAGTCAGAAATTAGCTGAAGACTTACTTTTGCCTGTGTGTTTGATTCCACTCAGTAATTTAACTTTTAACGTGGTACTTCTCAAATATAAGTATGAATACAACTTGAGAAACCCTGAGCTAGATAATCCCTTATAAATTAATCATTTCTTATCCATCACACAAAACTTCATATGCAATATTACATGGTTGGGTGCTTTTTACAGGCTAAAACGATATATGACAGACAAATCCTTCAAAAAATCAAATGGGACACGTTTAAAGTACATTGTGACTAAGCCAAACACATCACAAAACCCTTAAGCTTTTCATCACCACAGGAATCAAACGGAGAAAATCTTTTCATTTTCTAATAACCAGTTCACGATTAGAATGTATGAGAAAATATGGGTCATGTTTCATTACAATAAAAAGTTCCCTACAACAAAGTTTTCTACATTTCAGGTGATTCTTAAATATTATGGAATTAGTGTAACCGTACTTTGCCTGTGTCATACATTCATTTACAGAGAAAATAATATTAAAAAGAAATAAAGACATAAATATTATCCTTAAGGTTTAAAAATCTGTTTCTAAGATTCTACTTGTCCTGATTTCTTTTCACCTTTGAAAATCAAAATTAAGTTGTTTGAGGAAAAAATTTCATATCATAATCTTCACCCATTTACATCATCATTAATTTCAGAATATTTCATCCCTAAAGGAAAACCCATAGTCCATTTTTCTTTTTAACTGTCATTCTTTCTTCAGTACTATACCATTCTAAAGAAGTCTTTTCCAACACTTAGAAAACCCTGGTCCATTAAGATTCAACTCTAACATTTAGGGAAGAAAAGAGCTGAAAATAGAAGATTACAGGAATCTTCACAGTTACTTGCTGTGCATCAGAGAGCTAGATAATGAGTAGGAAGATAGAAAAACTGATGTCTTTGAGTTGTGGTTGGTGTTGGAGAAAAATCTTGAACATACCATGGACCACCAAGAAAACTGTTCTAGGTCTCACATACTTTGGGCACATGGCCAGGAGGGACCAGTTCCTGGAGAAGGGCATCATTCTCGGAAGGGTGGAAGGACAGAGCATGAGAGGAAAACCCTGAATGAAAGAGATTGATTACAGTAACTAGGTCAGTGGGGGTAGGTGTATTAGTGTCAGTAAGACTGGCTCAGGACAGGGCAGGTTTCAGAGCTGTTCTACATAGGGCCACTAAGAGTCACAGGCGACTTGACGGCACACTCTGTTTCCTCTGATATTATGGGGGTAGCTCTGGTGAGATCAGCATGGGCAGTTGCACTGTTAATCCACTGGAGGTTCATATCCACCAGCGGCTCGACAGGAGAAAGATGGGCAATTTCCTTGTGACTGACAGCCTCAGCGATCTAATGGATGGCCAACTATAAGCCTGTTTCTAACTGAAGGCACTAGGTTTAGAGTAGGGCATTTTGATTTGGTTTTTGGTGGTGGTGGTGTTTTTATGATGTTAAGTACATTCCTCTGAAAAGCCATATGTGATCTTAGTACACAAACATGAAACTACTTGCCAATAAAGGCAAAAAGGCTTTTTGGTGGTTAGATTCTTCACCTACTGCACAATGTGATCTATTTCTATCAGGAGCTAAAGATAAAGAGGATGATCTGAGCTTCATTTAAGTGAAGCAAGACTTGTGTATTCCTAAGGAAAAAGGTGGTAACTCTCTAGACCAAAATCTAAAATGCTCACACCCAACATTAAGAACATTTCTGTGTGCAATGAACGAGCAGATGATGTTTTACAGTGTTGCTTCCATGGCTTACGAGATAGTCTATAAAATGCCTAGTATCATATTTTCCCTGAAAATTAGTCATTCTTCGCCTCTGCTCTGCTTGCAGAATCTGGGATCTGGAATTCTATCAATGTAAATGCTTGGGGAAATGAGCCATTTTATTCTCTTCTTCTTTGGATAATTACAACTCTAGCATAAGGGCATCTTCCAAGTGTGATAGAGAGCAGGCAAATCCCCTAAACGAAGGAAGAAAATTTGCAACAAACAAAATACCTCATGTTTGTTTATGAAATCAGAGGGATTCTGATTGGAAGCCCAGGGAGAGTGTGCTAGTTATCAAATAATCTAGTTCCTTCCTAAAATACACTGGGAAGATCATCCTCGCCTATTTTCTCTCAAGGACACTTAAGATGTCGACCATTTCTGATTGAGTAGTTTCTGTTTGCTTTTCTTCTAAGCAGTAAGTTCATATAGCAATTGAGTCCTGCTAGGGAAGCATCTTGAAAAAGTCACAATTTTCAGAGGTTTGCCTTCCCCCCCCCCTTTTAGTTAAACTAGTAAAAAATGCAGCAAAGTTTCAAAATCACCAGAAGCATTGGGTTCAGTCAATTAGAAAATAAGTACTTTCCCCAAGCAGATAAATGCAAACCCATCCATGTTTACCGCTGCTTTGTTTACAATAGCAAAGAGTTATCAACAATCCAGTGTCCATCAACAAAAGAATGGATAGAGAAGCTGCGATATATGCACACAATGGAGTATTATGCAGCACTGAAAAACAAAGAACTCATGAAATATTATAGGACATTATGCTGAGTGAAAGATTTCAGTCACAAAAAAGACAAATACTGCATAAGTCTACTGTTATAAAACAGGACTGACATGAGGGTTAGGGGGAAACTAAGAAAAGAGGGGATAAATGATGTACAGGGCATTGAAACAGACAAGGGAGAGAACTGTCTAAAAGGAATATATGATTAAGTAGTGTTGGCATGACAAGCTGCATAGTAAAGTGGTCAGGGTGGGGGGCTGCTGTATAACAATGTAAGAACTTTCCCCACCCCACAAAAAAAAAAAGCAAGCTGGTGTCAGGGGGGCAGGGAGGAAAAGGTGCAACAATGAATGAAGAGAATTCTAAGTTCTTTAAAAACGTTCATTAAAATCTCTATTAAAAATATGTACTTTTTATAAATTTAAAATTTTAAAGGGGTTTTCCAAAAAAAAAATTTACATGAGAATGTTATCAAGTAGATTCTGATTCATGGGGACTGCTTCAGTGTGTCAGAGGGGAGCTTTCAATGGCTGATTTTCCAGAAGTTGTTGCAAAGCCTTTCTTCTCAATTCTCTCTGGGTGGACTTATTAAGTACATTAATTATTTCCACTCCTCCTAGAACAGACTCAACATTGTAATAATAAAGCAGAGCATTTAACTAACCAATTTTCCCCCATCCACATCTATAACTATAACCAGTTTCCAAAATATTGGATCATTACCTCTTTCTTTTTTGCAATCTTAGCTAAACATCAGAATCACTGAGGAAGAATAAGACTCCTATAGTTTGGGCACCAGATCTACTGAATCACCATGCCTGGGTACAGTACTTCCTTTGGAAATCCACCAGAGAGAATTCTGATGCTTATAGTACTCTAAGACCAGACACAACAGCTCCAGGGGAAGAAGTGCCCTTCACAAGTTCCTTTGAAAAGGAATTTGATTTTATGGTTCAACCTAACTGAAACTTGTGTCTTGCTGAGCATTGTATCCTACTGCATTAGTTACTCAAGAAAAGAGCTTGGATTTATTAATTAAAACCTTTAGAGCATTTTTCACTTTGGACATTGGACATTTTACCAATGTTTTCTGAAAAGTAAGGCAAACTGAGCAATGCCAAAGATCAGGTTTTAGAGCCAAGTTTAAAAATTATGATTTTGTAGGGAGGGAAGAAAATAGAACATCTCTCTGTTAATCCTTTTCAGAGCTCTCTTCTCATACTGCTGATTTTGACAAGGCCACATTTTTAAAAGCTTAGGGGCTTTTAGAAAAGCATTTGGCCTTTGGCAATAATGGCAGAGCTGACCTGTCCCCAAAGCCTCAGTGTCCTTATCTATAGATAACATTTCTGACCTGGGAACTGAGATCATAGGCTTCAAAGCTGTTTATTCACTAGTTCTGGTCGGCTTGCCCTGACCCAGCAACAGTGTCTCTGAGTCCCCTGTTGTGACCAAGAACATGTCTTTAAAATGTGGCTGGCATCCCAGCTTGTTGTGGTTATGGAAGAATGGACAAGTGACCCCAAAGGGTCTAATCCACTGACCTTTACTTTACTCTAACCAACTGCCCAAATAAATAAAAGAGCAGGGGAGCTGGATGAATTCCAATTTATCCCTAAATTTCCAAGCCTGGTCCAATGTTTAAAGCTCTCAGGACATCTAAAACTTGTCAAGGGGGACCCCTGACAATATGAAGACATTTTTGGATGTAGCAGATGGAGGTCTGGGAGTTGGCTAGACTAAGCATCTAGTGAGTAAAGGCCAAGGATGCTGATAAACAATCCTACAAGGTTCAGCATAGTCCTCATAACAAAAAATGTCAACAGTATTGGGTTTCTAAGTAATGGATCATTCACTAGCCCACTTTTGAGTACATCTTCAAAGACCCTCTAAACAAATTTTACTTTAGCTTAAAAACAAGAATATAAATAAACCTAAATGCCTACATAAAAAATCATGTGACTGTGCATGAGGCACTAGGGTGTGGTGAGGTCTGTGGCAAATTAGGAAGTATGTTCACTAAAGTCATTCCATTTAAAAATCATGCTGTTCTGGCCAAACAAAACACGGCAACTCACTACACTCATTCTGTGGACTACTGGTAGCCAAATGCTGGTTTAAAGGCATGGTCCAGCCCTATATCTTGTGGAACTTCTGATTAATGAAACTGGGAAGTGGGACCAGAAGCTGTTAAGAAGAGTGGTTCTTGGGGTTCTAGCTCCAGACAAGAACAAGGTCTTAGTATGGTATGGTAGGAGCAGGGACCAAGATTGGAAATTATAGGGGTTAAAAAAAAAAAAAAGAGCCCTCTCTTAATGATTGCCCATTACAGGGAAGCTCAAACAAATCTATCTTGGAGGAACTACAACCAGATCTTTGGAGGAAAGCATTGTACAACTTCACCTCATATACTCTGGGCATGTTGTCAGGAAGAGCCAACCCCTGGAGAAAGACATCATGATGGAAAAGGTCAGGAAAAGAGAGGAAGACTCTCAATGCAATAGATTGATACAGTGACTGCAAGGATGGGCTTGAGCATGATGATGCTGTAAGATAGGGAAAGGTTCAGAT
Organism: Elephantulus edwardii; assembly: GCF_000299155.1. NCBI lineage: Eukaryota > Metazoa > Chordata > Mammalia > Macroscelidea > Macroscelididae > Elephantulus > Elephantulus edwardii. The sequence continues at coordinate 1,834,992 of NW_006399854.1, read as the reverse complement.
CTGTTGCTCAGAGGATCACTTCAATCCCATTTGATAGCACTGAACAGCAACAGGGAAGCTCAGTGGCTATTACATCAAACTACACAATGCCATATAAGTGAAGTCACTGTTTTAGGATAATCATTCCTGTAACATGTTAGAATGTTTATCAATGTGATAGAATGTTCATTCTATGTGAACAGTCTCACAGATGAGGAAACAGAGGCCCAAGAAATTGGAAGGAATTGTCAAGATTTTACACTCGTTTTCACCCATAAAAGCAATTGGTGTTTCTTAGTCTTCTATATAATTGCTGGGAACTAACCAAATGATGGGAAGATTTCATTTGGGAGCCAAACCTTTGTGACTAAGCTAATTATTATGACCGAATTTAATCTATTCAGTCACTTAAAGATCCCACACACACAGAAGAATTAAAAGCAGGTCAAATACCTCAAGTTTTCCAGAATCAGGTTGTAAATAGGAAAAGCCAAATCAGCAAATGGAAACACAACAAGAAGGAAGCCATGATATGAATATCTCTGAGTCTGTGCATGCTTTCTGTTGGAGGAATTCCTGGCCTAAAGAGACAATATAAACAAAAGCAATCCAGAGGGAAACAAATGATAAGATAAATGAAATCCAATAACTCCCTCTGTCCTCCTCTCCTTCACCTACTCCCCCCAGCTTGTTCCATCAGAAAAAAACACATGAGCTTGGGAGAATTACAATGTTCCATCAGAAAAAAAAAAAACACAAAACAAAACCACAAAAAACCGCAACAAGTGTGCTTGGGAGAATTGTGATGTGTGGCTTCTCTCTGCTGTCCTGGTCTCCCCAAAAATGAGCTTCTAAGTTTCTAAGCTGGAATCTTTATGAAAGCAGACTCTCATATCTTATACCCACAAAGTGGCTGGTAGCTGCAAACCACCCACCTTCCAGTTAGCTATGCTATAGCCACTACATCAGAGAAGGGCTCCTTCTCAGCTGCCACAGAGCCTCCTTAGTCTCCGTACAGATGCCAACTGAGAAGACAAGTTTTTCCTAAGTGATGTGGGTTCCTCTAGTGGTGAAGTCCACCCAGAGTTCTGCTGCTAATTCAGAGACCACATCTCTCCAGAGGTTCAAAGCCAGCAGCAGCCTGCCGCTTTGCCAGAGAAGGCTGGGCAATCTCCCCCTCTGTAATTTACAGTCTCAGAAACCCAGTGCAGGCTCGGCTAGGAGCCAGTTCAAATTCAACAGAAAGGAGGTTTCTTTGTGAGCTATGAACCTGACAGATTGGTGACAGACATCTCATCACCCACAGGGAAGCCAGGGGAGTAAAGCCGGCAAGGAAGCAATTCGCTGTCTTCACAACTCAAATTACAATCTAGTGGTAGGAAAAGGTGGGGTATGGAAAAAGAGAGGACTTTAGGCTTGGGTTGAAAAGAAACTGGGTCAGACTAAAAACAAACAAACAAGAAACAACCCTTCATCCAAAAATATCACAGGCCAGGCAGTTTCTTACCACAGCTCCTGGTTCTACACTTCTGTAACTAGAAATGTTATCTACTCTTAAACCCTAAATGGCACAAAAAAGTTTTCTTTTTCTATTTCTACTCTTGATTTTTTTTTAATGCAAAAATATAAAAGGATGCTATTAATATAACCTCCTGAGGACATGATACAACCAACCTTGGCCATCAAGCTTTGGTTCCAACCGTTCCTCTCTGTCTCTGACTTGTAGGGGAAAACCCCATATCGCTAATGCAAACTTGATCTCCACACGCAAACAGGATGGAAAACAAAAGAGAAATGTTATTACTGTTTGTTCTGCCTTCACCATCCTAAATCCAATAACATCCACCAATACTCTGTAACTGTAGGCTGCATTTCAAAACAAAGCAAAGCAAATCTAAGCTAGTTAGTTGCCTTGCACAGACTGACATTTTCCATATCCACAATTTCTATGAACTTTCAAGAGTGAGGTCAGGACAGCAAGCAGGGTCTTTCAAATACCCAAGTTTTCCATGTCATTTCCATTTAACTCCTTACAGTATGGTTTACAATAAAATATTGGGATTTCAAAGGGCCCCTTGTCTAACCCTCTGTTACAGAAATGCATGTTCCAATTTAGCTCATACTTTGATATGTCACTATTAGAGCTTACCAGTTTACCATGAAATTGAACCAAGACACAATGCATCTCACCTATCAAATGCTGTTTAATGTCATTATCCTTTACTCTCCTTTAAGGTGCAAGTCTACAGAAGCTTTATGGGCAATATCCTCCCTTGCAATTTACTGCCTCTGAAAACCCACTGAGGTCAGCTCTGAGTTGGTTCACACTTAATAACACATAACAACAACAACATAATTGTAAGAACTGAATGTGTATTAATATAGACACTAGGGCACAAGGAAGCACAGCAGTGGAAGCTTTTCAAACATAACCAACATCTCACAGGACAAAGTTCTCAGGGTAGAAGGCAAAGGACCACAGGTTCATGGGGTTTCTACATCAATTGGTACATCTGAGAGGAACATATTCCTCAGAACAATGAGAAGGACAACACTGGCCCAAAAGCAAAATTGAGAGGGCAGAAAGAGGTACAAAATAAAGAGCAAAAGAAACTAGAGAGAAAATAGAAAGAGAGCTGATACACCATAGAGAGCATAATCGCCACCGGGCACTTTATCTACAAACTATCCAATGGGGGAACTAATTTGTTCCTTAAACTTTCACCTAAAGGACATCTTAAAAAAGGGGGGGGGGGTTATTAATTTTAATGTAAGTTTACAGAGACTTAGGGTTTCCAGTCATTCATTGTTGCACTTTTCTCCCTGGGGAAAAAAAAGTTTTTTAAAAGGAAGAAACTAAGACTTCTTAGTAGGTATGGCATCCTTTTTTAACTTAAATGGTGATAAATTTGCACTAATCCACTATGTATTCTAACATCTGCAGACAAAAAAAATGAGCTGATTTTTTTTTCTTTTTTAGAAAAAGAAAAGAAAAAAACAACTGACTGAGAGTCAAGATGCAGTCTGTGGCTCCAAAATAAGGCAAAGCTGGCCCATGCCCTTGACCTGATTTATACGTCACAACCCAACTGAACTGTGCCAACAAGCTAGAATATAAGAACCACATCTTCAAAGAGAAAAAACAGGCAGCTGTATTGCCCAGACAACCCCCAAGGCTAAAATCTGGGCTATTTGCTCTTGAAAGTCTAAATTTAAAAAGTCTATCAGATGGGCAATGTTCCTTGCCAATCACACTGCAGGCATCTTTTACAGAAACAAAAAGGATAAAGACTTGTTTAATAGGTGACCCCAATCGTGTGCGTGGCAGAAATGAAGGCAAGTTTTTAACTGCAATGCTAGAGCAATTTAGAGAGGAGCTTGCTTTATTGCTAAAGGTGCATAGCATACTTAAAAGTGTAACTAGATGAATGAAAAGAGAAAACAAAGTTTCAGAAGTTAGAGTTGGTTGTGTGTTTAAGTAGCCTAATGACTTGTAAACATTGTCTTTACAATTTTTTTTCATTTCAGGCAATTTACTCTTTGGACATAGCTTTCCTGTTATTTCCCTAAATGGCAATAGCTTGTGTTTTAGTCAATTACCATCACTGAATATTGTGAGAGTTTTAAACCAAAAGGAAAAAGTCTATTGTAAGCCAGGAAATCACATCAACTACACTAGAAAAGGAACCTGCTTCCCTACCTTTATACGTTTAATTCACAATGTTGGCTGTGGCTTAAAGGAAATGCAATTAATTGCATAACTGGCACTATATTTACTTTAAAAACAAGTAAATCTTTTGAAATGAGATAGAAGGAGCATATTTTAAAATCTGGAGGATATCTTAGATTATACTTTGACTATTGCTCAAGTTTTCATTTTCCTTTCAAAAACACATTCACAAACTATGTTAAAAGACACTATTAAGATGGAAAACTAAGAAATCATAGACCCTATTTTAATATAGTCTCTGAAGCTCTGTTCTGGGTGCGAAAATTGGTTTTGTTTGCTTGAATTTTGCTTCGGGATTCAATCTAATAAAAGGGATATACAAGGGATCCAATCTAATGAAAAACTCTCTCAAGTACTGATAGGATCTAATGCTGGACATGTTTTAGAGAGATTTAGAGATGGGTTATAGGCATATTTTCCTTCCCAAGTAACCTGGTTCAAATAGCAAAACAGGAAGAAGTCCAAATATTTTTTTCAGATATGCAACAGACTAGAGAAGCTATTACCAAAAAATCCTTTTGTCTTCAATTAATAGTGCACTGTGTAAAGAACTAGACTGTCTGGATCCCTTTCCTGATGTGTCCCCTACTGGCTAGGTGATCTGAGCCAGGCAAGTTCCTTAACTTCATGCTGCTGTTTCCTCCCGTCTGGTAGCCTAGTGGTAAGAAGCTGTACCGCAATCCCAAAGGCTCACAGTCAGAAACCACTAAGTAAAAGGAGAGTGATGGGCAATCTCTTCCCATGCTATTAACTGCCTCTGAAAACCCGCTGGAGTCAGCGATGAGTTGTCTGCAATAACAAAATAGTAATAATGGTATCTACAACATACAGGATAAAGGACAATGAACTCCCATGTAACTCACTGCTTCTAAAAACCTGCTGGAGGAGGGTCCAGCCATAAGTTGGTTCTTACTTGACAGTACACAGTAGCCACCTCATAGGGTTTTAACGAGTCAATGACTTAATCACATAAACCACTAGCAAGAACCCAGCAAAAGCAATAGCGCCATAAGAAGGTTGATCATTAAACTCAAACTTAGAAGGATCCCCTGCTTACAGAGATCTAAAACTTACAAAGATCCAAAATTATGTATCTAAACATTTTCTCCCATAAAACTGAACCACTGGAAATGTGCCACCTTCAGTTAGCAGCACAACATGCTTCAGTCTGAACCCCCAGGGCGCCTTAGGTTGACCACTGTAATATTATGTGGTCAGTCGTGTGAGCAGGGATCTCGGGCATAAGGCGCAGAGCAGGTAGGCTATAAAAGTTGTATAATCAGCAGAGAAGCTTCCAGGAAGCTTTGGTACTCACCTGAAAGCACAAAGAGAATATGAATACCCACAGTGATGCCTACTGATGTGGGACCCATCACTGCAGAAAGCTACAGATGGAGTGTTCAAAGAGCGACAAGGAAAATGAGCCAACCAATGCCAAAGGCATTACAGGTAACTTTACTTTGATTTGAGGGAGCTATTCTGTGCACACAAAAGTCGTGTGTTTCCTGCAAAAGACTCTCTCATTAAAAGGGGCAGCCTTAGGAACCCAATGCAGGGGCCCTACAAGTTGGTGAGTTTGCAGTGTTTTTTTTGTTTGTTTTCTTTTCAGTTGGTTTAACCGGCGTGGGAAGAGTGGGAAGGGACTCTATATACATGTTGCTGTGCTCCTAGGATCCAAGTTGCTTTCAGACATGTGAACTATAAATTCAAACTCTTTGAAATCCTTATTCTGGAAGAGTGGAAAGGAAACTAGAAAATAAAAAAGAAAACAGATTTTAGTTATAGAATGAGTGTAATGTAAGATGCCAAAGTCAACTTGCATCTCATCTTCATCTCTGCTTTTGGGTAGGCTACGGACACTTTCGGGGGTGATCTAAAGAAAAGGGGGGTAATGACTTTAGATCCATTCTTCAAATTCAATCTGTATCAGCAGCCCTCAGCTACTCTATATAAATTCAGTCTATAATCTAGGAGCAACGATTTTGGGAAATATTATATTGCAAAAGAGCACCAACCCTGAACATGGATGCCTAAAAGAACAAACAGATATGTCTTGGACAAGGTGCAGCCAAAGTATTCTTTGGAGGCAAGAATGATGAGGTTTCACCTCACATGCTTTGGGCATGTTGCTAAGAGGTGATTTTCGTTGGAGAAGGACATGATGCTGAGAAGGGTAGAGAGTTTGTGAAGAGGAAGAAGACCCTCAACCAGGTGGACTAATATAGTGACTGCTGCAATGGGCTCTTGTGTGTCAGGAAATGTGAGGATGGCACAGGATTTTACAGAGTTCAGATCTTTTGTTCATAGGGTCACTATGAGTCGTACTCAACTTGATGGCACTTAACAATAACAACAACATAACATGAGAGAAGCTAGAGAGCATTATGTTGAGGGAACTAACTCAAGTACATAAAAACAAATACTGTATAAGACCAGCATTGTAAAAACAGAAAGATAATCAGTAAGATGTGTATGGCTATCCAAAAAGGGAAGGGGCAGGGGAGCTGGGGGTGGGGAGTAGGAAATTATCGGGTTGTAGAGCTTGGTGGGTGGAGGAAGGAGGTAAAAAATGTACACTAATAAAATACAATATAAACAAATTATTGTATACAAACCAATAATTTTTTTTAAACATCCAATCTACAATTAAATATATTTATGTATATATATATGAGCAAAACAGTAAACTTACTAAATAGATTCAAGAAAAGTTACCCTCTGGCCCAAGCGGCTGTTCACCTGACCACATTCCCAAACCCTTCTATATGGAGATTTGGCATCTGTCTCTGCTTTCCTTACCGGTTTCTTAAATAGTACTTATTGTCTCTTATTCTTAAATCTTCAGTTCTTGGGGGAACCACTAAGAATTAATGCTATAAATGTTACAGATATCTATTCATTTATAATATTTTCTCCATTACCAAATCAGAAAATGTCATACAAAAAAAACCCAAAAACAAAAACCCAAAACAATAACCAAACATAACAGCAGCCCTGCATTTCTCATCTAAAGAAGAAAAATCTCAAATGAAAAGTAACACTTTCATTTGTGGTTGTTACCTTCTCCAGAGGAAGAACAAGTTTGTTAACTTACACTGACAATGTTGCTTTGTTTTCTGTAATATAAAGACAAATTCAATGCTTGGAAATGATAAGAGTAATACAAAGCCAGGCAGGAGCCCCACAAGTTATAATACAAAGTTATAATACAAAGTTATAATACAAGCTCTGTGATGAGCTCTTGAACCAAACACCTAAGCATGCTTGGTTGGAAATGCTTGCTTCCACTGATCCAACAGCTGAAACTTTTTAAGTTTTCTTTTTATTTCACAGAAGACCTCAACATTGTCAAGCCAAAGCCACTCTTTCTCTATACCAGCCCCTAAATATTTACAAAATGAAGCACTTACAATCTTAACTGTGTTTTGCTTGTAAACACCTTATTTGTTCTGCTGACCATGGCATCAATATTAAAAGTAGTCTTTTAAACAAAATAGCTCAAATAAAACCACACGCAGACACAGACACACACACAGACACACACACACACACATTCGTAACACCCTAAGCATGACCACAAAGCAAGAAAGCCAGGATTCAAGTTCCTTGGCATTTATTCCCAGAGCTCCTGCAAGCACCACTCAAGGGCATAACCCACAGTACCCTATTTATTATCACATTCCCTCACTGATTTATATTTCTGAAAAATCCACAGACTCCAACTACTAGATATGAACAGAATATTACAAAAATTGCACAAATGCTCCTATTCAATTCTTCTCTCACATCAACCACTCTGAAACAACTAACCTTGTCTAGAAGAAACTCTACCCCAGATGAGAGCACTATTGTCTTCTAACTTTTCTTCCTAAAAGGTGCCTCAGAGCCATTGGTGTTTTTACCTTTCTTTGTCTTTCTCATCCTATTTTCCTGTCACTGACCTCCTGGGAAAGTAATCTGGGCCAAGGACAGCGCAACAGAGAAATCTAGAAATCCTTGGTTTGGTGTAATGAGAGGAATTTATAACTAAGAAATATTTTATGTGGATGGATATATTCCTAATGCAAATTATTAGGAAGCATGTTTGTTTCACACACCTTTATACTCAATTTATGTGCCCTGAATAGGAGTTCTGGCTGAGATGAAACCGCTTGGCAGAAAACAATTTAGGGGACTGTTACAATTAATGAAAGGACTATCAATGGAAAGAATGCAACCTTGGTTCTCTAATTATGGCTGTACTATGTATGAGTCATTCCACAAATAACTATTAAACACTTACAATGCCAAACACTGCTCTACATACCAACGAGATCAGGTTGGACAAGGTAAAGATCTCTGCCTTCAAAGATCTTACTATCCAGTGGGGGAGAGAGTATATAAATAGGTAAATGAAGGAGATTTTCCATTATTTGGTTAAGTTCTAGGAGAAATACACAACTTCTGATCCTGTTTCCTTACAGCATACAACCAATTGTTTATAAGAAATGGTGAATGCCAGGCATCTGGCACACATAACATCACTCAAGCATTTACCTGTATACCAATATAATGTGTACATGTATTTTTTCCCCCTTAACTGCAACTTCTGTAAAAATATGCACCCTGGAATGTATGCAAGGAAAAAGAAAACATTTCAATAATATAATCAAGTGACAAATAACCACATTTTGTTAACAATCTGCAAAAAGACAAACCTACTCAATTAACTCTAAGATCTCAATACATCAGAGGCATCCCTCGAGATAATACAGGTTTGGCTCCTGAACACTACAACAAGGTAAATATTATAATCAAGCAAATCACGTGAATTTTTGTTTGTTTGTTTCCCAGTGCATATAAAAGGTATCTTTACCCAATAACAACAACATAATCTATTTAAAGGACTTCTGGTGGTGCAATGCATAGAGTGTTGGGCTGCTTATTGAAAAGGTGGACAGTTCAAGTGTTCAACTGTTCCCCAAGAGAAAAGATTTACAGCCTCAGAAATCTGAAACCTGATGGAGAGTCGCCATGATTTCTAATCCACCGGGTGGTAGTGGGTTTGGTAGTCTATTATTAAGGAGCCTTTATCAAACAGTGCATTACATGGTGGACTGCTTAAAGATCAGCTCCTGGAATCCACCCACAGCTCTGTGAGAAAGGAGGCACTTTCTATCCTGAAAGATTTACAACCTCAGAAACTGACAGTCACCATGAGTTAGAATTAACTAAGGACAATATGCTTTTCCCCTCCTAATAAGTGTGCAATAGCATTTGTAATATTATGAGAATTACCAAATTGTGACACAGAGACATGAAATAAGCAACATGCAGTTGTAAAAGCAGAGTCAATAGATTTGCTCAGGCAGGGTTGCTACAAACCTTCAATTTGTGAACAACAAATTATCAGCCAAGCTTTGGCAATATCTGCCAAGCGTAATTTACTAAAGTGCAGTAAAAACAGAGGTCTGCTTGTATCAACAGAGGTCTGGCCACTGAGAGTAATACTAGCTGTCTTGCCTATTCGAGGGGTTGCCATTAAGCATATTAATAATTCCTTAAAGATAGGGAAACAGGAACATTACTTTTTTTTCCCCAGGATAGCTCAGAGGATACATTTTTTTTATCAAAACATAAAAGGGATGTTAATGTAATCCTTTTCCTGACAGATTATAGAAGCATTATGACTTGTAACAAGTTTCCTTATATATCATTATCGAGTAGTTTTAGAAGGCATAAATATTAGCGTATTATGCCTAGCTGCTGTATTCAAACATATTAATATTTTGCTATTGTTATTTTTTTCTGTAAACATTCATAATGTATACGGAATGTGGTGGGATAAATAAAACAACTTTAGTACCTTTATGTATAGATGGGTCATTTTTTTGTCATGAAGTTTATAAATAAGAACAAAAATAAAATTTTATATGGAAAAACAAACAAAAATAAAATAAAAAAAATCAGGCCATTCTGCCATCAGAGTAAGCCTCTAAGGCACACAATTTTCTATCTAGAATCAACTTGAAGAGATTCTCTGAATGATTCTTCCCACTTCACCCATGAGGAGAACAAGGTCCTCACAGGTAGAAAGGTGAACTCCCACGGTGAAGCTGTCAGGAACAACAGAGCCACAGCAAGACTCAGGCGTCCCAGTTCCCAACCCAGAGTGTTTCATTCTCAAACACCTGCATCCTCTTGGCAGGCTTTCAGACCTGATGTGAACTACGCGTGATGACAGTGACTTCCACAATTCAATTTCATCAGCAGAGGAAACTCGCTTTCAGTTATTAATCGTCCCTAAATCACTTCCGACCAGCTGCATCTGGAGCAAACTGACCTTTACTGGTGACCAGGAAACTCACTTCAAGCAGAAGAAATAGCGTCTTTGGCGACGCAGCCAGCTGCCTCCAACACTATTTGCTCCATTATTGAGAAATGCCCTAGCAGCTTGAAAGGAGAAAAGGGATCTTTCAATTGTAGGAAAGGGGCTTCACACAATTCATTTGTGAAGCGAGGTGGTAAGATGCGGTATGAGAGCCAGAGAGAGGACGCAGCTCGAAGAACTATGTCCAAGCTATTCACAGGAGAAGGGGAGAGTCCAAGGGCCTGTGAAAGGGGTGAGGAGTGAGCAGCTGGGCCCGGGGCACACCCACTGACCACGCCCTCCCAGCTGCCTGCAGAGCCGCATCGAATCGAAACTGCAGTCGGAGCTGTGGAGATTCCAACAGCAGGAGTCGCCATGGCAACAGGATTCATCTCCCGGGCACACTCGCTCCAATTCAGTGGGTCTTGCTCAAGAAACTACCAGCCCAATGAAAGGAAGGAGTCCGTTCTGATGGGAGCCAAACAGTCATGGGTGGCAATTGTGCTTGATTCTCTCCTGCAAGGAGGTGAGGGAAATAGGGAAAATCGGCTTAAGGGAATAGTTACTGGGGCAACAATACAACACCCCAGCCCCAGGCTGTGAGCTCCCTGAGAAAGGAGACCTCAGCGTGGTTTGATGAGTGAGTGGGATGAGGAACGGATGAAGATGCCAAGAACCAAGAGGCAATCGGGAGGATTTCGGCGTTCTTGGACCACAACCACGTCTCCAGTCAGGTCAAGTCTATAACAAGCGTTGGCTTTTCCGCACTAGGTGGGAAAACCCGATTATCCAGCTCTCCAGCCCTACAGAGAACCGTATCATTAAATTATTTGACACACACTTCCCTTCCCACCTCCTGTCCCAAGGCTCAGGGCAGGCGCGCTCGGCTCTCTGCCTACCGATTGAGTTCTGGAAGCGAGCGAGCTCTGCAGCGTCTCGAACCGGAGACACGGGCGATTTAGCCCCCCAGCCTTGCTCCCTCTGCAAATCCTGGTTTCCCTCCTCTCGCATTGATACATTCGCTTCCAACTTTGACTGGATTACAAGCACCCCACCCCTTTCGAATGGGGCGTGAAGAGAGGGTGCCGGAGATGGTAAGGTTTCTGCCGGGACGCAGACAGCTATACAAGTCCCTCCTTCTCTATCGCCACCTTCATGTTCTCAAGCTTCTCCCTCTCAGAATCGCCAGGCCTGGAGCTTCCAGCAGCAACCCAGTGTGCAGTCCCGAGCCGAGGCCACGATTCCCCGAGTCCCGGTCCGGGGGTGACTGCCGCATGCAAGACGGCTTTCCTTGATATTTGGGAGCCTCAAAAAAGGAGGGAAGGACCCCGTTTGCTCGGGCGCCTTTGGGGCTCGCCTGGCTTTGCGCAACGTTGCAGCCATTTTCCCATCTTCAGCTTGGCAGCCGGGAGCTGTCTCGGTCCCGTTCCCACCCAGACCTAACCTGAAGGACGGGTTTAATATTTACCTACTGGCCGGAGAGCTCCAGGCAGGCTGCGGGAGGGCACGCCGCGAGCCCAGCGCGTAGCCGGAGGAAGCGCGCACAGCCCCGCGCCGCTGCGCGGTGCCACTTAATGAATGAGGAGGGCGGGTACGGCAGCGCGTCCCCCTTACCTGAGCAGCCCCTGCATGCTGGAAAGGCAGCTCTGCGCTCCGGGTACAATGGGATCCGGTTAAACAGTTTCCTTCACAGTTGCTCGTAGGTTACCAACTCGCAGGTGACATCACCCTCGCTCCGCCTGATAGGATACAATGTGGCGCCCAATGCGCATGGACTTCCCGGGCAGGCCTGCTGCCTGCTGGGAGTTGTAGTACTATTGAGCAAGAGGCGCTCAAGAAGCTTTCCTAGTGGGATTCGCGGAACTACTCTTCCCGACACACCCCTCGGCAGTAATGGCTCCTCCCCCGTGCCTAGGCCCGCCCCCTCCCCGCCCTCCAGCTTCAGAGAGTTCTCAGTGGTGGTTCTGACCCAAAGCTGCCGGCTGCGCTGGCCAGAGGGAGCAAGTACATCTGGTTGTGCCCTTTGGCCAGCTCTTTTCTGGATCCCTTGCAGGCTCTTGGGACTCCTGTGCTTTGGGACGCCGAACAGGAAGCTCTGACCAACCAGGCTTTCTTGTCCCCAGCTGGGTAGAGAAGATTAAGCCTTTCACTATCTTCCCCACGCTGAGCTACTAAGTTAATAGGATGCTCTGGTTTCTGGGTTAATGCGGTTCTGGAATCCAACCACGACCCTAGGGACCTGGTGCCGCTGGCCCCGCAGGGGAAGGAGCCCACTGTAGGGCGCTTTGTTCAATTCACATTTCTCCTCTCCTTCCCCATTGAACGGAGCCCAAGTGACCCAGCGAAAGACCGGGTACAGTTTTTTTTGGCAGAGTAGCGGAGGCTGTCATTAATAAAAATGCGGTGTAATAGATAGTCGCCGCAATCCCCATCAGGGAGCCTTCTGCTACTGCAGAGATAATGCTATCATGCAGCCATGCTTTTGTTCATCCCAGCAACAGACTTCCCGCGCTGGTGATTCTCAAGTCCAGGGAAGATAACATCCTCCATTAAAGTTTTACGGGTAATGGGGGGGGGGGGGGGGGTGTGCCTGTGTGTTTCACCACACTCTTCCTTCAGCAGTAATATCTTGAAATTTTTTTCAAAATCCTAAATCAAACAACATGCTGTGCAGGAACTGCCATGATATTAATATATTTAAACGTTTACCTGTTATTGTTAGGTGTTTAACATTTACCTGCCCTTAGTTGCTGTAGAAGTCTGTTACAACAGAAGAGGATACTACAGATCTTGCATTATCCTTAACAAGCATTATTGCTGTGTTTGAGCCCAGTGTTAATAAAACTATATTAAGGTATCTCACTGAAAATTTTCCTCTTTTCATCGACCCTCTACCAAGTTGATATCTTTTTATCAGGAATTGGTTCCTCTTGATAACACATCCAAAATCTGTGAAAAACTCTTGCTATTATCCCTTTAAGGGGACATTCAAAGACTACATCTTCCAAGACAGATTTGTTCATTCTTCTAGCAGTTGGTGGTATAATTGATATTCTGCACCAACACAGTCATTCAAAGACACAAATTTTTCTTTCATCCAGCTTACCTGTTATATGAGAAAATGGAAAAGGCCATACTTGGATCAGACTCACTTTTAGTCCTTAATATGCCATCTTTGCTTCTGAGCATTTTAAAGAGAGGTTTGTTTTGCAGCAGATTTACCTAACACAATATGTTGGTTGAGTTCTTGACTGCTGTGCTATGAGTCACAGTTTTGAATTCAATAAGAGAAAGATGAGACAGTTGGCTCCCATTAAAATTTAGACCCACAGAAACCAATGGAAGATAGCCAGGGGTCTGAATCCACTGGATGCCAGTGAATTTTGGGAGTGGTTCTTTGCTTCTTTGTGCATTAATCATGTATCAAAAAATTCTTGACAACTTCATATTCTCTCCATTTATCTTGATGTTACCAATTGTTCCTGTTGTGAGAATTTTTCTTTATTTTAATATGCAATCCATATTGAAGGCTCCACTCTAATGTTAATCAACAAGTACTTCAATGTTTACTGAGAGCTAAAGAAGAGGAGTAAAGAATTCTCTTTACACAGATTTTTTTTCTTAACATAAAATTCTTCCATAGTATTTTTGTCGTGACCAATTAATGCCAGCTATTTCAAAAGAACAATGAGAGAAATTCCCAGGTGTCTTTTCAATTAAAAGAACCCAAAATGCATCTAGTTAGTCCAATTGCACATGTAGAGAAAATAAAAAATATTTACTGTGTCTTAAGCACATAAAAAAAATCAGTTTCTACTTCCCATCTCTGATGGGCAAATCTCTAGAAACTCTGAAATGGACTCTGCATCTTGCTAAATTAAATTAATATTTCAAAGGTCTTTTTCCACTTAATTGTTGACTGAAGTCTTATTTTATATTTTCATTCAAGCTGTAAAATATAGATTCAAGTGAAAAATATTCATAAATCTATGTGAGGATCTCAGGGGAGAGAGAAATGCCTTGTTTTGCTGAGAGAGAGATTTTCTTGCTGAATTTTGATGGTTTTTTTTTTTTCTTTTAACAAGTATATATCTTACAGACTAGGTACATTTTTCTTCACTGAACAAAGAGAATTTTCAATGTTGCTATTCAGTCCTGAGTTAACTTGGTCCATTTCAAATATTAAGTAGAGCTACAGTACAGTGAATTAGTTAAAATGGCCTTTCTCATCATAGTCTTATAACTTCCACCAAATGACTGAGTTGTTGCTATTAGGTGAGTCCAGAGTGACCCAGAGAGACCCTATGAACAAGAGACCTAAACCCTGCGTTAGCTTGTGCCATTCTCATCTTCTCTGATGCATTTGAATTTATTGCTGCAGTCATTATGTCAGTCCATATGGTTGAGGGTCTTCTCTTTCTCTACCTTTCCAAGCATGACGTACCTTGCCAAGGAATGGCCTTTCCTAGGACATGCTCAAAGTATGAGAGACACAGCTTTCTCATTTTTGCTTCCAAGGAGCATTCTTGCTGCACTTTTCCCAAGACATATATGTTTACTTTTTGGCAGTTATGGATAGTGAAAGTCATCCCCCCTTCTGTCATTTTTATTCCTGGTTCATCTCAGATGTGTAGCAAGTGATTGAAAAGACCATGGCCTGAATCAGGCACACTTCAGTCCTTAAACTGACTTGATTGCTCTTCATAATTTTGGAGAGGTCCCTGATAGTAGATTTGCCCAATATAGTACATCTCCTGATCTTGTGACTATGAGTACTAAAGGTGTGGATTGTTAATCCAAGCAAAATGAAATCATTGACAACCTCAATTCTTTCTCCATCTATCACAGAGCCTATTGGCCCAGTGGTGAGGACCTTTGTTTTCTTGATGTTGAGATATAATCCATACCAACAGCTGTAGTCCCTGATCTTTTGCAGCAAATGTTTCAAGTCCTACTCATGCTCAGAAAGCAAGGTAACTGATGAGTCCTTTTACTATTCTGATAAGATGGTCCTTTTTATAGGGTCCAGCTTCATGAATGATTTGCTCAGCATACAGAATTAATAAGTTTGGAGAAATGATACATTTCTGATGCATATCCTTCTGATTTGAAATCATGCAGTGTTCCCTTGCTCCACTCAGACAACAACTCCTTAGTCTAACTATAGATTTTGTATGAGCAAAATCAAGTATTCTGGGATTCTGATTTTTCTCAAGGATAGGCATAGTTTGTTATGATCCACACAGTTAAAAGCCTTTGCATAGTCAATAAAATACAAATAGACAGTCTTCTGGTATGGTCTGCTTTCAGCCAGGATCCATCTGATATCAGCAATGATATCCCTTCGTACCATAACCTCTTCTAAATCCCATTTGAACTTCTGGCAGTTCCTTGTCAATGTACTTACTGTTCTAACCATACTTGGATGATCTTCAACAATGTTTTGCTTAGATACAATATTAATGATATTGTTCAAGAATTTAATAATTTCCACAACCTCTTGGGTCACCTTTCATGGAAATGGCAACAAATATGGATCTCTTCCAGTCAGCTAGCCAGGCAGCTGTCTTCAACGTTTCCTGGCATAGAGTGGTGAGTATGTCCAGGGCTGAATCTGTTAGTTGAAGCATGTCAGTAGGTATTCCATCAATTCCTGGGGCCTTCTGTTTTGCCAATGCCATCAGTGCAGCTTGAACTTCTTCCTTTATTATTATCATTGGCTCTTTTTCTTATGGTACTTCCTGAAATTTTTAAATATTGACTAATTCTTTTTGGTACAGTGACTGTATTCCTTCCATCTTCTTTTGCATTGCAATTCAAGGCTTGAATTTGTTTTCAATTCTTTCAGCTTCAGAAATGCCAAGCAAGTTCTTATCTTTTTATTCTTTTACTATTAGTATTCATTGCCTCAAATCTATTCTCAAGATGGTTCTTAAATTTAGGTAGGATAGACTCAAAGTTGTATGTTAGTTCTTGTAGACTAGTTTTCATTTTCTTCAGCTTCAACTTGAACTTCCACATGCATAATTGATGGTCTATTTCACTGTCAGCATGTGGCCTGGTTTTGACTGTTGATATTGAGCTTCTCCAACTTCTCCATAGATAAAGGCAATCTGATTCCTGTGCAGTCTATCAGATGAGGTCCACATGTAAAGTCACCTTTTGTGTTTTATAAAAAATGTATTTGTTATGAATAAATCATTGAATGTACAAAATGTAAACAATCAACCTCTAGCCTTATTGGTCTTACCAAGTCCATACGTTCCAACTCCCATTTCTTCCTCTTTGCTTCTAACTCTTGCCTTCTAGTCACCAATAATTATTAATACACCTTGAATCAATGTTTGGTCAATTTCAGACTGCAAAACTCAGTAGAAATCCCCAATTTCTTCCTCTTTGACTTTAGTTGTTGGTGCATTTATTTGACTAATAATGGTATTAACAGGTCTTCCTAATATGTATCTAGAATACTGTCCATTCACAACATCTTACTGAGTGGAACTATGCAAATAAGTTCTTTATGGCCCACCACAGGGATTGAATATCTTGCTGATAATGTAAATCAGATGTACAGCACTATTGTGAGGGTGAGACCATGCAAGGAAAGTATATGGAACCCTACTGAGTTGACTGGTCAGTTTTGCCATTCATTTAAACTTAAAATGAGTCATCTTACAAGCAGAAAGAGGAATATGACTACCAACAACATGAGACAGGAGAACACTTTCTTTGCATTCAAGACCTCTGTGCAGAAAACCTACACTCAAGAAACAGAACATTATAAGACTGAAAATGGCCAGAAACAGCAGAACCAGTAGACTAGCATAGGGTGGCATATTGGGCTTCTTACCCTACAGAGCAAGAAAGCTCAGCGCTTTCTGGCAGGAAGATTGCTGATGCAGCCGACTACCTCTGGGAACTTATTGGTAGATCTACAGACCTTTGATACACTTCATTAACACTTTTACAGGGCATAAGGTATACTGGACCAAGAGCCTCTTGAAAGGCTGTGGGTCTAAGGACCAGAAAGAGGCCTGCTTGTGGGCAGGCTGAGAAGAGTCTGCCCTGCTTGAAGATATGTACCCTGATTTTTTCCGGATTCTGAATTGTAACCTGCTATTCCCTTGATAAACCCCATAATTGTGAACATTGTTTGTGAGTTCTATGTGACCATTACAACAAACTATCAAACTCAACCAAGAAGTAGAGAGTGCCATGGAAGAAGTAGTTAGTGACAAAATTAATAAAAACATTGAGGAATGGAGGCACAGCTGACCTCCAGTCTGTAGAAATCATCTTAGGCTGGTACTACACGAATGTTGATTCTCCTCACTTTTGAAGGTGGAGGAAGTTAGATGTTCCTGACTGCATGATTTTTCAAGAACCAAGGTAGTACAAACTTTCCCTTGACCACTAGATCAAGTTGTTGTTGTTATTGTTGTTGTTGTTATATATCATCAATTCTACTCCTAGCTACCCTGTGAACAATAGCTTTGACTCCTGGCCTATCCTGAGCTAATTTCACTATCTCCAACACATTTATGGTGTCAATTACAGCGTCAATCCATCTCATCCAGGGTCTTCCTCTCCTATGCTAACCCTCTATCCTTCCAAACATTATGTCCTGCTTCATCCTGTTAACATGTCCAAAGTATGTGAGACAGAGCTTCTAAAATCCTTGCCTCCAAAGAGCAACTTGGTTTCACCCACTATAGGACAGACTTATTTGTTTTCTTGGTGGTCCATAGTATGTTCAATACTTTTCTCCAGCACCACAACTCAAAGGCATCTATTCTTCATAATTTTCCAGCTCGCTGAGAAATAGCAAATAACTGCAAAGAACCATCACCTGGATCAGGTGCACTTAGTCTCTCAATGGACACAATTGGCTCTTCAGCACTCTGGAGAGGTACCTTCACACTTTTCACTGGTAATTGGGAAATGAAGATGGCTCCTCAGCAGCAGGAATGCAATCTGTGGACCTGGGACTGGAGCTAGCTAGCAACACCTTAGATAAAGACAGACGGGAACTCATACATGTATTTACTACCATATATGTTCACTGTCCAAGTTTGTATTTAATCCTGTCCAAGTAATAAAACCGTCTCGTAAGACATCAAAAACAACCATTCTGTCTAGCTTGATGCATATCCTTAGTCAAAAGAGTTTCTTTACTTTTTTGTTTTTCTTTTTAAGTATCAACTGTTCTAGAAAAATCAAATGAATGGCTCTACTTCCGCCCATAGACTTGGTCTACTTGGAACCTTAAGAATTTAATGTCTCATGGACTACCAAAAGACCAAATAGACTGGTCTTGGAAGAGTAGCCAGGGTGCTCCGTAGAAACAAAGATGATGAAACTTTGTCTCCTATACTTTGAGCAAGTTATCAGGAGAGCTCAGTCCCTGGAAAAGGACATTATGCTCCTAAAAGTAAAGGGTTGGCAGATAAGAGAATGACCTCCAACAACATGGGTTGACACAGTGACTGCAACAATGGGCTTGAGCACAGCAGAGATTGTGGGGATGGTACAGGATCAAACATAAGGTCATGACAAGTCTGAATCAACTTGATGGCCCCCAACAACAACTTTAAGAACCTGTGGGGTCCTTAAGGAGAGTACATTTAACAGACCAATTACATATGAAGGAGGGGAAATGTATCATTGTGTGTTACATTGATTTTTCAGTCCTGGTAACAACGTTTTACTCTAGATACTGAGGTTTAGATAAGGAAGGAAATAAAATAGAGATCATTTAAAGTTTGTATCCTTAAATGTGTCTTTCAAACAATAGCTTTGTGCTTGGTGTTTTGTAACAATTGAGGTTGAAGGCTAGACTCACCTTTGAGTTTGTGCCATTTTATTACCAGATGCCCAGCTGGAGAAGGAGCTGCAATCTCCTTCTGTGCCAGTTGGATCCAGTTTGACTGGTCACAACAAGAAAAGAAAAATATGGAGGGTCAAAAAGAAGAGAAAGACCCCCCCCCAAAAAAAAGATGGATTGACACAGTGACTTCAGCAATAGACTCTAGTGTGTCAGAGATGACGAGATGATGAGGATGGAATGATGGGATGGAATGGGGCAGGGTTCAGGTCTACTATTATTAGGGTTGCTCTGCATCATATTTAATTCAAGGCACCTAACAATAACAACAGCAGCAGCAGCAGCAGCAATTTAAAAGAAGGCAAAAAGTACATTAAGAAAAAGAATGCCACATCCAGTGTGTAACACTGTCCATTCTGGTTTCATTTTCAGATTCATACTTTGTCTTTATTTGTATCACAAGTACTTGCTACAGGCTTTCCAGCAGGGACACGCCCTGATGGGAGATTAGAGGTGAGAATGGAAAAGCCTTCGATATTTGTTACCTCTTCTGCCTTGGGTGATGCTTCTGGTGGTGGCAGCTGCATTTTCCCTCCTAGAATGGTATGTCATGGTTCAGGCTTCAAATAGGTCAAGCTGCCTTTCTGGAGAGCACCCTTTCTCTTTGTCCCTCCAGCCTGGAGTGGAGGTAGTTTCCCCACTGTTGTGAATCTCTGGGTTGTACATATGACATCTCAGAGCTTCTGTCTCTTGTGTGTGACCAGTTCTCTGTACTGTATTATCTATTCTAACGTGTTAGTATGGTGTCTCTGGAACATTCAATGATGTGTCTTTGTTAAAGATCTTTTAGGAGCAGGTATCATGATTGTTTCTATGACTAGTTTAGAAAAAAAAAGAAGAAGAAAGAAAGTAGTGAGATTCATTCAAAAAATCTGAAGCACCTGGCATAAACCAAGAGAAGTGAAAGAACCACGTCTTCAGAAGAGCAGGAACAAAGGCAGCTGTGGAGCGCTTACCAGTTGTAGTTCATCGACCTTCTTTTCAGAGCTCTTCTCAATTGTCCCTCAGTCTGTCTCTTTGTTCCAAATTATTCCTGACAGAAGCTGATTGTCCTAGCTCAGGTGACTACTGTTGACTTAACTATAGGAGTTATTAAGATGGGGCCTAAAAAATAAAAAATTTAAAAAAAAAAACAAAAAAAAAAAGATGGGGCCTCCAGACCTGCAGCATCAATATCATGCGAGAACTCCCAGACACTCTGTGGGAATGCTCCATCCTCTGTGATTTTTTAACAATGATTAAGACCCAAGAAAATTTTTGAGCCACGGATCCATAGTGAAGATAACAAGACCATCTGGTTCAGATAAGGTCATTCGGGATCTATCTCTATGGTCCTGAGGGTCTTCCTAGAGAGGAGGACACGCTGTGAGCCTGGCAGCCACCCCCAGGAGGTGTCAGGTAAAGCTGGTAAATCTGTCAGGGTCTTAAAAGTCACTCAGTTCCTCTTCAGGGAGAAGACTTTGCAGCATTCTAAGTCAACTAATTAATGTTGTCACTGCAAAGGCGTGTTGGAAAGATTCATTTCCTTGTGTTTAATTGAAAACTCAGAAAAGTTCAAAAAATCAGGATTATGGCAAGACAAGGGAGATGGAATTGTAGAGAAATCTAAAAACAGGAACAATAATAGATAGTAAGGTCAGGCCGCAATGAGAGGCAAAAGGGAAATAGTTTCAGCACTCATATTCCCTCCAGACTAGTCATCTGAACAACTAGCAACTTCTGGGAATTCAGAAAGAGAACCTGTCTTCTTTGCCTGACCTTAGTTACTCTCCCTGCTTCAACTTGTTTCTAAGTGACTTAGTCTTAGCCCATCTGTGAGGCCTGCTTTGTTCCATGCTGCAGACATTAGCCTCCATGTGGCTATTTAAGTTAAACACAATCTAAAAAGTTAATCCCTCACGTGCAATATGTATATTTCAAGATGTCACATGCTCAATGGCAATGGTTCTATAGGCTGTTGTTGGATGTTGTTCAGTTGATTTGGACACATAGTGACCCCATACCACAGAACAGAACTGCCCTATTGGGTTTTCTAGACTCTAGAGAAACAATGTGTTACATGCCATGGTGTTAACTTAAAATTTAGCAGTTGTAGCCCATCAGCAGTTTTCCAAGAAGAAAAATTAGCAGTCTCCTCTCAAAGATTCAGAGCTGCAGAAACCCAATGGAGGCATCACTATGAATTGGAATAAACTTTGCAGTGGACTTGGAAGCTTCATGGGAGCCTTTCAAAAGCCACTAGGTGAATTTGAACTTCTGATCTTTTAGTCAGAAGCCAAGTACTTAACCATTGCACCACACCCATAGGTCTCTTACATGACGCTCATGGCTACTGTACTAGACAGCACAGAGACAGAACTCAGTTTCAGAAAGTTCTACTGTTTATGCTGCTCTGGATTCTCCATCTTTACCAAGAAAAATTCCAGAGAGAAAGAGAGAAAACCTTACTGCTCCCATCCTAAATCACTGGCCACCAGGAGAAAAGCAAATAATCTGCTAGAAAGACGATCAATAAATGAATAGTACACACACACACACACACACAGAAAGGGGCGGGGAGAGAAAGAGAACACACACACCTCAGTGGTCAAAAGGCATAAAATGTTTCAAATTCATGCCAAGGTTTCTGAGGCTGTAAACCATGAGGGAGGAGTTCGCCCATCTTTGTTCTGAGGAGCTACCAAGATAATGCCTTTGAGTTTGCTGCACAGCTCCCTAAGCATCTGGGAATTACAAATGTAGATCACAATGGGATGCTACTACCTATTTAGAAGACTAGATAAAACGAAAAGGCTCAAGATAAGAAGCAATTTAAATTCTACACAACTGTTAAGAGTATAAACTGGTATAAATACTATGGAAAACTCTTCGACAGCATCTACTAAAAAGGAAGACACACATACTTTATAATCCAGCAATTCTATTTCTAGGACTCACACTCTTTTGCTCTTGAATCAGAACTTACTCACAGCTGACCCTCCAGGGGCTTTTGGGAGGCTGTAAATCACATGGGAAGAGATTGCCTAGACTTTTCCCAAGGAGCCAGAGGTGGATTTGAACTGCCAGAAAGGTGCCTCCTTTGGATTAGTATCACCTTTTTGACACACTAGAGCACACTCAAAGGCCAAATTTCTGAATGTTCATAACAATGCTTTTACAGAGCACTGGTGCCTACTGGCAAGGAGCTGCATTGCAATCCTGAAGGAAGACAGCTCAAATCCACGAGCTGCTCCACAGAAAAAGAATAGGCAATTTCTCCTGTGTGATTGGCTGCCTCTGAAACCCGCTGGAGGGTCAACTATGGGTCGGTTCCAACCCTACAGTATACAACAACAACAACAATCCAATATTACAATTCAAAAACATAGCAATGCTCTCAATTATAGCCTAGAGCTGCCATGCAATATTAGAGACATAGTTACACAGCCAAGTGCTATATAATGTCCACTTTGGCAATGTATGTTTTCACAAGGTTATAGTAGTATTTTGAATTCAAGTTTGGAGAATGCAACTTAGTTAACTCAACAGCTTTTCTCAAGCAATATGTGCACCTCATGTCTCTTTTGTATGCAAAGTTATAGTGCTGCCAGCTAGATAATGGTATAGTACTTGTATTGTTATTATGTACCATTGAGTCAGAACTAATAGCTTACCCTCCAGTAAGTTTTCAGAGGCAATAATTGCCCATCTCTCTCCCAAGGAGCAGCTGGTGGATCTGAACCTTGTACTTTTGCATTGGCGATACACCTCCTTACCACTAAGCCAGCAGAGCTCCAACAGTACCTGCATGATCTATAATACATATTTCTTGATAGTTCTAATAAACACCTATGTTACTAGTTTATGTGTATACTGTCCTTTCTATCTAAAAAGTTTGCCATTTATCCTTTTACTTACAGGCCACTGTGCTACTGTGTTATGTAGCATCAAGTAGGAACTGACTCATAGCTGACTCTCCAGCAGGTTTTCAGAGGTTGTAAATCACATGGGGGTTGATTGCCCATCTTTCTTCTGCAGAGCAGCTGGTGGATTCGAACCTTGTGCCTTTGGATTGGCAACACAACTCCTCACCAGTAATCTGATGTATCACACATCTTTTGAGTGTTACAGAATCATCTGTTTAATTTTATTTCCAAAATATTATTGTGAAATACATTGTGGCTTACAAACACAACAAAACCAGTGATAGTAACTGTATCAGCAGCAAAGATAAGAGAAGCATCAATTTGAAAGTGATGCACAATTATTAAACACCATGAAGATGGAAACCAGTGAACCTTACTATTCCTCAAAAACAAAGAAAAAATCCTCCCAGATGCTAAAATATCAACTCCATGGCAAGTTATAAGGTTAAATAAAATCTGAGAGGGCCCTGCATCGAATGAATACAGTGAAATTCCTAATGAAGTTCATTTAGGTTCAAACATACAGGCAAATCTTTCTCACATGTTGAGGATCATTTGTAAAGCAAAATTTTTTAAAATGCTTAAAGAAAAAGTAGGATCAGATTATGATGTGGGGTTTACACAATGTCTAAATCATATAGCATCCTATTTCACAAAATACACTGTGAATGCTAAGTGACTGGACTACAAATAATATTCATTATTTGTATGAAATTAAAATTAACTGATATCCTATATTTTTATTTGCTATGCTTGGCAACCCTAATATTGCTCCAAATTAGAAAAAAATAACCAAAACAATTGCTTATTAAGAACGCAATGGATAAATTGTGCAATAGTCATGTCAGCAAACTTTTTCTGTAAAGGTACAGCTAGTAAATATAAATAGGCTTTGTAGGTCATTAATCTCTTTCAAGGATTCCTAGTGGCTTGGTACATAAGGAGTTAGTAGTTCAAAGTCACCATCAACACTACAGGAGAAAGGGCCGGAGGTGGTTATTTGAACAAACAAGGGGATATTACACGTTTTAAAAAATCAAGACCAAAGAATTGATACTTTAGAATCATGCTGTGGTGAAGAATATGCATGGGCTACTAGAGGAACAACTGTCTATCTTGGAAGAAGAACAGTGAGAATGCTCCTTGGAAACAAAGATATTGAGACTTTGTGTTACATATTTGGAATTTGCTCTCAGGAAAAGCTTCCCTGGAGAAGGATATCATACTTGGTAAAGTAGAGAGTCAGTAATAACAAAGAAGGCACTTATAAAGATGATTTGACAGTGCCTGTGGTGATGGGCTTAAACAAAGCAATAATTGTGAAGATGATGTGGTACCAAGTCGTGTTTCTTTCTGTTGTACACAGGGTGACTGTAAGTCAGAACTGACTTGAAGGCACCTAACTACAACAACAACAATAACACTGGCCCATTTATTCTGGTATCTTATCTGAGAGAATCTTATCTGGTCTTGAAAGAAAATGAAATTGTTCTTAATATATTACGGTAGTGCTAAGGGGATGCTTGGAGGAATCATCAGGTATGAATGAGTGTCCCAAGGTAAAGAAAGCACCTCATGATGTCTCTAATTATCTTAAACTCCAAACCCCCTGCTGCAGAAGAGTCAATTTCAACTCAGAGGTGACCATTCCTCGGTTTCCTGGGGCTCTAAATCTTTATAGGAGGAGGCTGCTCATCTTTCTCCTACAGAGCAGCAGGTAGATTTGAACTGTTAACTTTTTTTTTCATTATTTAGAGAATGATTTATTAGTTTCTGTAATCAAACCCATGTAGATAAGACCGTACATATTTAATACAGTGCATTACCCCTGTACAAATGGAAAAAAAAATTTAACATTTCTAGACCAATATGGCTGTTAATTTCTGTACAATGCCAACTCAACATGGTACAACTGGGATACTTTTTCCAAAGTTGACAGCACAGCTAGTTTCCAAAAAGTCAAATTATATATATATTTATATATATATACCAATCACAGTGTTTTATGCATCAATAGCAGCAACAGCTTTTCCAGGCTCTGCAGTCATCGAAACAAAAATAATAGACATCCAGCACACCCCATTAAAAAAAAAGTACAAAACAAAAATCTCAGAAAACAGCAAAATTCTGTTACTGTTGTGGTACCTGGCACCAGTTTGT
>NW_006399854.1:1794195-1807955 GCF_000299155.1 Elephantulus edwardii | reverse complement strand
CACAGTCAACACTCTTGGCACCAGCAGCCAGGAAATTAAGACGTATTGCGATGGGAAAGTCTGCTGTTAGGGACCTCTCCAGAGTAACAAAGAGCATTGGTTTCACTCTGGAGACTAAGGTGTGCCTGGTACAGGCCAAGGTCTTTGCCATTATTTGCTCTGCATCAGAGAGCTGGACAATGACTAGGGAGCATATTGATGCCTTTGAGCTGTGGTGCTGGATAAGAGTATTGAATATACTATGGACTATTAAGAGAATAAACAGTTCATCCAAGAGAGAGTGAAACCAGGCTGCTCCTTGGAGGCAAGGATTCTGAAGCTTTGTCTGACATACTTTGGACTTGTTGCAAGGAGAGGGACGTCATGCTTCAGAGGGTGGAGGGACAGCACAGGAGAGGAAGACCGTCTATGAGGTGGATTGGTTCAGTGACTGGAGTAATGCAGGTGGGTGTTTTAGAGACAGTGAGGCTGGCACAGGACAGAGCAGGGTTTAGGGCTGTTGTACATAGGGTCGCTATGAGTCGCAGGTGACTCATTGGCACGTAACAATAACAACAACAGTCACATAGATGTTAAATCAGTTGAACATTTTATTAGGAAATAAAGACCTAAAAACTGGATAGAGGTGTGGAAGTTTTCAAGAAAATACAGACTAATTCCTGAATTGTACAAAAACATAGATGTGATTGGGTTTTTGGTTTGTGTGATGGTCAATTTTATATTTTGCTTTGGCTAGGTTTTTACACCAAGCTGTTGAGCCAAACATTAGTCTAGTTCTAGGGAGCTCTGGTGATAAGGAGTTACACGACGATCCCAAAGACACATGGTTTGAATCCTTCACGCTGTTCCTTAGGAGAAAGATGATCATCTCCTTCTGTGCGAATTACTGACTCAGAAAACCCACTGGAGGGTCAGCCACAGGTCAAATCTGATTCAAAGGTACAATGCAACAGTGTAGTTGTCATGGAATAGTTACATGCGATTAGATCAGATGGTCTTGAGCAGAGATTTTCTTCCATGATGTAATATAATGCTATGCAATGCCCTTACATCAAATGTGTCGTATATAATCCCAGTCCACAGTCTAATATAAGTTAATCACTTTAGGTCATACTAGTGCAGAATGGATCCTAAACCTGATCACTTCTGTGTCACAAATACACCAGTATAGACATAGAAACACACGTGAAGACAGATGCTGTGGGAAGAGTGTAAAGGAATGTCAAAGATGACTACAAACAGAAGAGTCACAGAAACAATACAGCTGAGAACTTGATTGGAGCTATCAGCCCTCAGAACTGGGAGGAAATAAATTGTTATTGTTTTAAACCACTAACCTGTAGTGCTTGTGGGGGTAGCAGCACTCAAAAACAAAGATAATCTGGAAGTTGCAGTCCTTGGCCCCAGGTTCACAGGCCTGTCAGTCTGGGCTGGAAATTCTCAGATGAAGACTCTACTATCCTTCCCTGTAAAAATTCTCAAGCTATCTATTTTAGACAAACAAGCCCAAGTTAGCTTTCAAAATATCCCCTACTGAGTCTGCCATACGATTTTTCTTTTCTGTTTAACTGTTCAATCTCTACATGAGCTTTTAAATTCTAAAATGGGTAAGCTATGTGTGGCAAAAGTTTATCATCAAGTAGAAAAAGAATAAACTGGGTATCAGGAGAGGAAAAGTCCATTTGCTTTGTTGCTTTTTGCCACTTTCTTTGTTGGGGATCGTTTGAGCAGAGGTATTCTCATTTGTGGCTCCACCGCTCCATCATGTAGGATTTATATAAGAGCTTCGTTTCACAGCAGGCTGTGCTAACACCTTGAAGCTGGATTTGAAGATTAGGAATGACTTTGGTCCTGTATTACATGAGAACCGTCTGATGTGGAATTTCTCATGGAAAGCCACACTTCAATACGATATGTCACGGCATATTATCTTTGTGAGAGCATTTTCTGTTCACCAAACTGTGATTGTAACCTTTTCTCTTGAGTTGTCTGTGCCCTCTCCCTGTGTCTCAAGCTCTTAAAATAATATTTTGGATTGTCAGAAGACTAGTCACCCAGTTAAAGGGGAAGAGGAGATTTTAGAATGCTTTATTCTGGCTTTGCTTTCTTGCAAGCGACAGAGTTTCTTCTCTGGGATTTATTTTATTGACTTAGAAAATATACTCATTTAAATCTAAATATGGTTAAAGTAAATTAAACTAACCCTAGTATTTTTCATCGGTGTATAACAGTGATTCTAAGTAACAGGGTCTTCTCCCTTCTGACTTATGTGACTACATGTAACTACCTAATGTGTAGGTGAAAAGCCACCTGTTTTAGGCAGATTTGTGCTGGCACCTATGCTTGTGCCTCAGAAGAACCCGTTGTTCAATGTTCAGAAATCTTGCAAGGCAGTTTTTGAATACAGCTGGTACAACAAATGAAACTAGACAAATATTCAACAAAACAAATGTTATTTTCACAAAAGTTCTGGTTTGCTGTTGAGTCGATTCCAACTCACTGTGACCCTTCTGGAACACAGCAGAATGGTCCCTCTGGCTTCTCAGAGGAAAGAATCTTTTCTAGGAGGAGATCACTAGACCTTTTCTCCCAAAGAGCTGGTGGGTAGATTCGAACTGACAACATTTTGGTTAGTAGCTAAGTGCTTAACCATTGTACAACCAGTGATCTTTTTTTTAAATGATTGGTTGTGGTGGTTATTTGAGTGTTTGTTTTTTTTTTACATCTTTTTTTAAAAATTGGTTTACTTAAAATGTTTGTATACATTGTGTTTCGCACTGTTCCTCATTCACATTGTGTTTCATACTATCGTTCTAATGCATTATGTTTTATAAAATTAATCACCATTGGACCTGGTCCATCATTATTCTGTCTCTTCACCTAGATCCTTCCCATTTAATTTTCCCCATCCCTCCACTCACCAAACTGTGGTTTCACCCCTACCCATCCTCACTCCTCTGCTCCCACCCCTCCCCTCCTTGGAGCTCCATACATGTTTTACTAGTTATCCTTCTATTTTTATAATTATGATTTTATGCAGTATTTGTCCTTATGAGACTGACCTTATGAACCCCAGCAATACAATCCTGAGACGAAGACAACTAGATGGACCCAGATACCACTTTTGAAAGGATCTCAGTAGGAGATCCTGGGCAAATTGGGAGAATATTGTCAAACAAAACTGAACATCACAGAAAAAAAAAAGAAAGAATAGGCTGACTGATGAGGTGGAGAGACTGGTTAAACCGCTGAGACTACGGCCCTTTCAAGCCTGGAGCGAGAGTCATACACATGCACATACATCCCCATGGCTCAACCCTTATCCAGGCTATAGGCAGGCCTATCAGGTAGATAGACAAGTAGTAATGTAACGTGTCAGACTGTTAACCATAAGCCTAGCAGTTTGAATTCATGAGAGAAAGATGGGCACTTCCCTTCCGTAATGAGTCACAGCTTCAGAAACCAGACAGAGAGTCAGAATGAATTGGGATCAACTGAGAGACTATGGAACAAGGTGTTCAGAACACCAGGAAGGTACACACTCTTTAGAGCAGCCAATCATTAAGGATCCAAAGGGCAGTTTTCCCAGACATAAAGCTCAGAAGTCAGGGAAGTACAAGAAAGACAAGGCAGAGTAGTAAACCGAGAGGTTGTGAGAATGGTGCTGTTGCATTGCGAGGGTTGCAAACAATGTTGAAAACCAAAAGTTAAGTGTTAAATGCTAAACCATTTTGCTTTGTAAACTTTCACACAAATAACAATGAAAAGGTAACAATAACATAAAAGAAAATGTATTGGTCACTTTCCTCTCTTGAATTCATTGTAGTAGAGACTAGCCCTTTTCTAACTACCATACAATTCTCTGTATTATTCTCTTGTGATTATAGCCTACTGTAGGGTTCCAGAACTGGAGACCCTAAGGACATATCAGTGTATTCCATTTGAGAAGCAATTAGTTAGACTCTGATATGAAAAAATTCAATCCCCAATTGAATCCACCAGCAGTCAGGAAACCAAAAGATTTATTGCACTGGGAAAATCTGTCAGTGACCTCTCCAGAGAAGCAATAATGTCGGTCTAGAGACTAAAGTGTACCTGATTCAAGCCATGGTCTTCTCAAGTACTTGCTATGCATCACACAGCTGGACAATGACTAAGGATAACAGAAGAATTAATAAAAGAGTCTTGAACATACCATGGACCACCAAGAAAACAAATAGGTCTGTCTGAGAGAGGGTGAAACCAAGTTTCTCCTTGGAGGCTAGGATTTTGAAACTGTGTCTCACATATTTTGGGCATGTGGCCAGGAGTGATGAGTCCTTAGAGAAGGACATCATGCCCAGAAGGATGGAGAGACAGCACAGGAGAGGAAGACCCCAGATGAGATTAATTGGTACAGTAACTGGGGCAATGGGGGTAGGTGTGTTGGAGTCAGTGAGACTGGCTCAGGACAGGGTAGGTTTCAGAACTGTTGTATATAGGGTTACTATGAGTTACAGGAGACTCAACAGCACAGAACAACAACACTTAATCCAAGGAACTGAGCATTATCCATCAAAGCAGAAAGAGGAACTTTTAGATTTAGAAGAGGCAAGTACACCTAACCCAAGCCATAATATTTTCAATTGCCTCATATGCTTGTGAAGTTGGACAATGAATAAGGAAGACTGAAGATGAATTGCTGCCTGTCATTTGTGGTTGTGCTATTGTTCTTGTACCACTGAGTAAGAATAGACTCATAGCTGACCCTCTAGTGGGTTTTCAGAGTCAGTTTAATTGCACAGGAGGAGATGGCCAATATAGATATACCATGGATTGCTAAAAGCATAAACAAATCTGTCTTGGAAGAATTCATGCCAGGGTCCTCCTTGGAAGAAAGGATGGTGAGACTTCATATCACATAATCTAATCATGCTTTCAGCAGAGGCTGGTCCCTGGAGAAGAACTTCATGCATGGTGATGCAGAGAATTAGCATAAGATAGGAGGACCCTCAGTAAGATGGATTAATACAGCCCAGTTGTAGTGTTAGTCTTGTGATTCTGAGGTTTGAAGAATGTGAAGAATAACTCAAACCCATTGCTGTCACATCAGAACTGACTCATAGCTGACCCTCCAGAGGCTATGAATTGCGCAGGAGATGACTGCCCATCTCTATCTCAAGGACCCAGTGGTGGATTCAAACCACCAGAGAGATGTGACCTTTGGGTTAGCAGCACAACTCATTATAGACTCTGCCACCGGAGCTCAGAAAGCACAGAACTTCTCCCTTACTTAAATCAGAAGCAGATGTCCTAGCCATCGAGATGTTCTTTTCATTCATCTCATTTCACACCCAGCCCTCTCAGCATCTGTATCCCTCTCACAGGGGCTGTGCCCTAATGGCACTTTGTATTCTCCGTTACTTCACTTTCTAAGTGTTAGGAAGGTCGTCCTAACTCATAAGGCACTCAGGTTCACCTAATTGCCTGCTTATTGCAAGGTTCTAATCTGTTGTTCATGGAGTTGCTACGAGTTGTACTGGACGCAATGGCAGAAAACAGCATCAACAACTTCAGTGTTTTCCAGTCACAGCCCTTTGCTTTTCTAACTCAACTGGTCTTAGGTGTCATTGAACGTATTTACACAAACTTGTAAGTGAATAGTAACCCTATCTTGGAAAAAAATTGCAGCCAGAATGCTTCTTAGAGGCAAAGATGACGAAGGCTTTGTCTTTCATACCTTGACATGTAGTGAGGTGAGGTAGTTCCTTGGAAAGAGATATGTGCTTGGAAAGATGGAGGGTCAGTGAAGGGGAGGAAGGCCCTTAATGAGATGAACTGACACAGTGATTTAAGCAATGGGTTCTAGTGTGCCAGAGATGATTAGGATGGTAATAGGGCAGGGTTCAGGTCGGCAATTCATAGGGTTGCTATGTGTCATATTGAACATGACAGCACCTAACAACAACAGCAACAAACCTCCCAAAATCACTTGCCTTTTTAGGAAGGAGTCTTGCAAAGGCAAATTATTGCTCATTAGTAGTATGTTGTGTAATTAAAACAAAACAAAGGAGAAGAGTGTTGAAATAGAGAGAAATGGGACAGGTCCCACAGAGGCAATCCACACTGCTAGCAAATTGCTTAATCTTTTAAAATATGCTTGTGATTTTCAAAAGCTCTTCCCTTTGACCCAAAGATTTTCCTGAACTGGTCAAAGCTGGATTTTAGATAATCCTTGTTTCAGCGATCGCTCACTGGCACAGGCAGCCCCAGAATAACAAATATTTCCAGATTAAACATCAAAATCCCCTAAATCCTTTCAGATTTCTACTTGAAAATCCCCACATTTCCCTCCAGGGGCCTGTGTGGGAAATCCAGCCACAGAGGGAGAATATTAAGAGGTAAAGTGTTCACACATATGTATTTGTATACAAGCGTGTAAACATGTGCATGGAGCAGCATGTACATACGTACCCATAACCTATGTAACAGCTCAACAAGCAACAATTTCTAGCTTTGTCAAGTCTAGAAGACATGTTTTAGTCAGCTTTAAAGCTTATATTCACATCTAAATTTCCTGCTGTGATAACCGAATGCATATTCTTTTTATAATTCTATTTCTTTTTAATTTTATTTCCCTAGTTAAATGTATACTTTTCACCAAAGCTTTCTCCAGAATAGGTGTCTTCTGGGGCTTGAATTCCCTTTTGATCTATTGTTCAGGGTTCACCCGAACTCTGTTAATCATCTTGCCATCAACCTTTGCTCATTAGTAATAAATGCTTGTCCATTAGCTATAGTTGTTCACCTTCAAATGCAATCACTGTGAATGGTCACTAAAACCAATGAGAACCCATCAGGCATAAATCTAGGAGGGAATTTGGACAAATGGTGATCATTGTGGGACATCACGGAGGACTGTTAAATCTTGGAGCCATGCAAGACATAAAACACAACATGGCCCCTGACTTTAGAGAACTGAAAGACTGGGGGCAGCGGGGGAAGAGGAAAACACCTTTCCTCTCCCTGCAGGGAATTTCACAGAGCAGAGTGGAGAAATCTCTCCGTGACTTGAGTGAAGGTCCATAGGAAACACTGGAAATGGAACATGTTTGGCTCAAGTTGAAGGACTATGGAATGACCATTTGTTGCTTATGGTTTTTGCTGCTAAACCCTTCTCTGTTTTTCTTTCCGTTATGGCTTCATTCAATAATTCAAGCCATATATATCTTTGAACTTTTCTATTAGCCACGAAGTACAAATGAAGGGTGGAATTAATTTTAGCAATACACTTTTTTAACCAAACATATGCACCATAGGGGGCCTTTACAGAACTGAGCTGCCAACCCAAAGCAAGCAGTACAAATCTGCCAATTGCTTCATGGGAGAAAGATGGGCAATCTCCTTTTGCATGACTTACAGCTTCTAAAAGCCTGCTAGAGGTTTAGATATGAGTTGCTTCTAACTCAACAGAACAACATATCTAAAAATGAAATTTTAACATTAATGAAATAATTTACATTGTTCCTTTATGTAAGTCTTGAAAAGTAGGGCATGTTTTGCACCTGAAGAACATCTCCATTCATATTACCACATTTCAAGTGATCAATAACCATGTATGGCTGGTGGCTATGAGAAGGAAGGGTAAGGATCTAAAACATTCACTTCAGTGGTTGTTTCATAGAATTAATGTTCACATTTACTGAACACAGGACATTTCACTTACTTGTGAAATTGATTGGAAACAGGAATGGGATAGGCAACTCATTTACAATCTCCAAGGAGCTATTTAGCAATGCTTGTTAAGATCCAGAGACATCAAGGGACTAGAAAAAGGTTTTCTGTCAAAGGCAATTTTTTCCTGTCAGGTCAGAAGTATTCTCTGCATTCTGAGGAGCCAATTTATGTTCTTACTTGATGTAACTTTGATATGCTTGGGTCTGGCTTTTTGCACAGGCTGTGTCTCAAGTTCCCTCAGAGGTTTGGACTGAAAGGAATTCTCTGGCCCTTCTATCTTGCTGTTGTCTAACTAAAGATAGATCATTCTACAAGTATTTCTTCCTCTTTCTGGTATACTAGTGGTAAGAAGCTGTGCTGCAATCCCAAAGGCACATGGTTCAAATTCACCAGCTGTTCCTCAGGAGGATGGGCAATTTCGTCTCCTGCCTCTGAAAACCTGCTGTGGGTGTCAGCTATGGGTCAGTTCTGACTCACTGGCACACAACAACAACAACAACAACAAGAAGTGGTCCAACTAAGAGCTATTGTGGAGCAGTGGTTAAAGCATTCTGTTACTAACTAAAAAAGTTGGCCACTCAACTTCTCCATAGGAGAAAGAGGTGACAGTTGGCTTCACTAAAAAGGGAGCTCTATGTAGTGCCAATGGATTCCCCGGGATTAGCACGGTAGAGGTTGGAATCCCTCTAGAGGCACAGCGGAAGAAAGGCCTAGCACTCTATTTCCCTAGAGATGACAGGCAAAACACACTATGGAGCAGTCCCACTCTCTCTAACACGTGGGGTTTCCCTAAGTTGGAATCACCTGTGCACTTGGTCTTAGTTTTTCTGATGGGCACCAGAATCCAGGTCCCTAGACTTGGAACTCATTGCTCTGTTTCATCAGCTGCACTGACTTAGGTGGTAACACAAGAAAAAAATTGGCATTGTCATCCATGAAATTATGTTTCCAATTCTTTTGCGATTTTCCTTTTCCTATTCTTTAATCCCCGTTGTTGTTCAGCATGAAATTCTGGCTGTCTTGGGGGGAAAGGAATTGCCAGACTGATTTTTAAAAAGATAACAAAAGAAATGTATAAAGCATAATAAAAACCTAGATATTGCCTGCATTTGCCACAGACATCTTCACTATCTGCTTCAGACTTAAAAATAAATATTATTTCAGTTCTTAATTAGTACAGATCCTCTTTAGAGAAGTTGTTGTTTTTGTTAGGTGCTGTTGAATCAGTTATGACTCCTAGCAACCCTGTAACCAGCACCTATGAACTTGGCTTTATCCTGTACCAATCACAAATCTCTGCTTGGCATGAGCCCATTGTTACAGGTATTGGGCCAGTCCATCTTGTTGAGGGTCTTCTTCTCATTCTCTGACCTTCCACCTTCCCCAGGACGATGTTTCAAGGACTGGCCTCTTCTGACAATATGCTCAAAGTATATAAGATGGAGTTTCACCATCCTAACCTCTAAGGAGCATCCTGGTTGCTCTTCCTCCAAGATAGAGTTGTTTGCTGTTAAGGTAGTCCATGGGATACTCGACATGCTTCACCAACAACACATTTTAAAGGCATTGATTCTTCTGTCATTCTTGTCCAACTTTCAGATGTGTAGGAAGCAATTGAAAATACTATGGCTTAGATCAGGGGTTAGTCTTTAAACTCATATATTCGTTCTAGCACTTTGCAAAGATTCTTGACAACAAAAAGCAAGTAAATTATACACAGACTTATCACCTGGGAATGTTCATGGCCTTCTCATCCCCCAAAAGATATATTAGCATATATTTCGTCTTAAGTTTGCTTTTAAA
The DNA here is from genome assembly GCF_000299155.1 of Elephantulus edwardii. Taxonomy (NCBI): domain Eukaryota; kingdom Metazoa; phylum Chordata; class Mammalia; order Macroscelidea; family Macroscelididae; genus Elephantulus; species Elephantulus edwardii. Next base: position 1,798,436 of record NW_006399854.1, on the reverse strand, counting down.
AATTTTAAATAATAATTTTCAATTTTGTAAGCTTAAAAATGTCCACATTTACATTGTTATTTTCAATGGTTACTTAGTATTATGTGCTGTACGATAATTTATTCATTCGACCCTGGGATTCTATAACTCACAGGGAATTGTAGTGCTAACCTAAAGCCCCACCACTTTGATGGTTAGAATTCACCTGTCTCCTGAGGGAGAAAAATGGACAATGCAATTTATGGTTCCAGAAACTGAAGGGTCAGCAAAGAGCCTTCTCCATCTGGACAAAAGTGGGTTTGAGGTGTGTTTTTGTTTGTTTATTTATTTTTCTTTAGTTCTCTGTGTTGGAACTTCTAAATTGTTTTACAACTGTTCTCTTTCTTATTTTTTATTCTCTTCTCCTGTGAGGTTTACAGCCTCAGAAACCTGATAGCGAGTCAATATAGTCAGTACTAAGTTTTTTGTTTGTTTTTGTGGTTTTTTTAAAATTAATTTTAATGAAAATTCACAGAGACTTTGGTGTTCCATTCATTCATTGTTGTACTTTTCTCCCTGCCCACCTCCCCCCCCCCAGTACACTCTTCTCTTTGAAAAGTAAAAGAAAAATGCCTTCCCCCCAGGTCCACTCCACTGTACAACGTTCGTTCTGGACTCCTGTCATGACAATAATACCTAATCACATATCCCTTTTAAACAGTTTTCTCTCTCATTTGTTTCAATGCAGCATACATAATTTAGCCCATCTTTCTCAGACTCTCCCCAACCCCGATGCCAGTCCCATTTTACAACAGTGGCACTATGCAGTATTTGTCCCTTTGTGACTGAGATATTTAGTCAGAACTAATTTTATGGCAGTAATTTGATGAGAATATTCTTCATTTACATCTCTTTTGAGAAGGATCTTAAATTTATAATAAGCATAGAACTATAAAGAAATTAACAAATGTTCATTACCTGCTATCGAGAATTAACTACTATTTATGTTTCAACATATTATTTTCCAACCTCTTCTTGTATTTATTTCTACAATATATAAAATTATTCTTTTTATAAAGGTAGTAGAGTGTTAGTTAACTTAACAACATTTAAAAACTACAACAGCAGAATTTTAGAGTAAAAGAAAAACATTCTTTTCTTCTGGCTTCCTTTTCCCATTTCTTGTTCCAAGAGGAAATAGCTGTGACAATGCTGGTGCACATTCTAATTAATTTTTGTGTATTTAAACAATATATGTATCTGTTTTCCATAGGATCACTGTGGGTTGTAGTCACTCGATGTGACACATAACAACAACAATAGCAATGCACCGAAATCTATTTAGTAAAGTCTCGTGAGGTTTTTAAACGAAATATATTATTTTAAACATATCATCCCATAATTTGAGGGTTTTGGGTTTGGTGGGTTTTTTGTTTGTTTGTTTTTTGCTACATGATATAATTTGAGATCCTTTCCCATGTGGTAATGCAAAAACTTAGTGATCCTTTTTTTCATATTATGATTTTACCAACACTTGTTTATCTGTTCCTATGTTATTGTTGAACAGTTGTTGAAGAATTGTTCCTCATAGATAGAAATGTAAATAATTTCTTTGTCAATTTTTTTACTACAATTAATATGTGAACAAACATGTCCTTATGCACGTTTTGTTTATGTATGTATATGTGTGTTTGCACATATATTTCTAGGTTTAATATTAGAAAGCAGAAATTTTGGATCATGGAGTAACCATGGGATGTGTTTTTAATAACAGTGTCAAATATTGCTTTCCAATGAGTATACTAACTTAGCTTCCTGCCAGAAATATATGTAAATGTTCATTATCTTCAGCATTTTGCCAATACTTGATACTGGAAAAATTTTGAAATTTTGACGGTCTTGCAGATGAAAATTGACACTTTTTTGGCAATTGTTTAGGAAGTTAAGCTTCTTTTCAGTGTTTGTTATATAAACATACACTATGTAAAGTTATCTGCTTATATTATTTTACAAAAAATCCCTTTGTGTCCAAAGAGGATAGGCTTTCAGAACATATTTTGAAATTTACATCTAAAAATTTTATAGAAATTTGTACTTTTGTTGAAACCGTACTTCATATGCTTACAAAATTCTAGTTTATGAATTTTAATCTTTTTTCAATCAGAAAAGCAAAAAGTATACTTTGTTTTGATATTTCATTTGTTTATTAACAAGGTTAAACTTTTTTATTTTTAAAATTATTACTTTTTTCTTTAATAGATTTTAGTTCTTAACTTTAGCCAACTTCCATACTGTGGTGTGTTTTTTCTCACCTTTATCTGCCTACTGTTGTATAATTCAACAGGCAATCTACTTCCATTAAGACTTAAAGCTTCTTAATGCAACAATGAATGAATGAAAACCCCAAATCTCTGTAAATGTTCATTAAAATTAATAAAAGAAAAAAAAAAGACATAGCTTCAGAAAATCTAATGGTTGGTCTAATCTGTCATTTGGGGTTATAAATGGAGCTACACTCAATGGCATTGGGTATATATGTATATAACTTGCAAATATCACCTCTATTTGCTATCTTTTTGAAAATTATGAAAATTTTTTACATGTATGCTTTTAATTTAAAACACTTATATAGTCAATATTTCTCATTACGTGTCTTGCCTTCTTATTTTTAATGCTAAATTTTACTTATCACAAAACGTGTGTTTGCTGTGAGAACTGTCAAAATAGAAATATATTAAAGAAGAAAGTAAAATTCAGGTAAAATCATTAATGTTCTAAGATGTATCAGTGATAATTTCTTTTTATAAAGATTTTACTTGAAATAAAAATAGAAACATATAGGATTAATCATTAAAATTCTAAAAATTAGCTTCTAAATAAACACTTTTAATGTTACTTTAAAAGTAATTCTGGTGCCTTAGTGGTAAGAAGTTGCTCTACAATGCTGAAGGCATGCAGTTCGAATCCACCACTTGCTCCACAGGAGAAGGATGGGTAGTTTCCTCCTGTGTAATCAGTTGTCTCCGAAAATCTGCTGGAGGTCAGCTGTGGGTCCGTTCAGACTCAACAGCATACACTACACCACCACCACCACCACCACAATGTTATGTAAGATTATTTTTGAGAATATGCTATCATATATTTAACCAAGTTCCCATTTTTTTCAAGCATTTGCATTGTTCCAAATATGACTACTTTTGAGAAATAATCTGTGTGGGTCCATCATACATGATCCCTCTCCAAGCGGAAAAAGTAAAATCTACCAACAACTGTCAATTTCTGCAAGGGCTGAAAAATGACATCATCATGATTTATTAGATTATTGCTCTTCCTTCCTTTCCTGTCAGTCTTGCTAATTGAAATCCTCATCATCAGAGCCCCTCAAAGTCCTCAGTCGAAGGGATCCTGGCTCATCTAACTGGATGGTGCTCTCTAGAAAAGGACACTGCCCAGCTGTTAAGTTTTTGACCCTGTTTGGACAAATAACATTTTCTCTTTTTTTAAAAAAATATGTTTTATAAAGACTATTGCACATAACGTAGTGAGAGAACAAACAAACCTGTTTATGAAGAAGTACAGCGAGAATATGCCTTAGAAACAAGATGGTGAGATTCTGTCTTGAATTACAGTTTTGAAGTATTATGTGGTTGAAATATTGAACGTATTCTGTATCTAATAATTTGGGTATGTTATCAGGAGAAACCAGAGCTCACAGATGAACCTGTTAAGGTGGAGTGTTAGCAAAAAAGAAGACACTCGGCAAGATGGCGTGACACAGCATCTGCAACAATGTGCTCAAATATCACAGGGATTGGGAGACTCAAAACCAGGCAATGTTTCATTTTGTTTAACAAGTTGTTGTTATGTGCGGTGGAGTTGCCTGCAACTCAGCGGTCATGTGCACAATATCTCTAAACTCTGTCCTTATCTGAGCCAGTCTCACTAGCTCTTACACACCTAACCCCATTATCACAGTTACTGTGTCAATCCATCTCATCTGGGGTCTTCCTTTCCTTGCGCTGTCCCTCCACCCTTCTTTTTTTTTTTAAGTTTTAGAGTGGATCATGGAATGTGAGAGCCATGAATGAAGGAAAATTAGAAATTATTGAGAAAGAAATGGAACGCATAAATATTGACATATTGGGCATTGGAGAGATGAGATGGACTGGCATGGGGCATTTTGAGTCAGATGATCATATGATATATTACTCTGGAGATGAAAAGACAAGGAAAAATGGGGTTGCCTTCATAGTAAAAAAAGTAATTTCTAGATCCATCTTGAA
>NW_006399854.1:1788231-1789280 GCF_000299155.1 Elephantulus edwardii | reverse complement strand
AAAAAAGAAATGGTTAAGCATTCAACTATTAGTCTCTAAAGAAAAAAGTCTAATGTTGTGCTTTTGAAAAGTTATAGCTTTAAAACATATATGGAATGTAATTTTGTTTCGTAAACCCTAATGGGCTTATTTTGGGATAAACGGAACAGAGTGGCAGCAGATGGTTTTTTGGGTTGTTTTTTTTTTTTACATTGTAGTTATTTGGTTTTGTTTGTTTTGGTTTTGGAGGTGGGGTTTTTCTAGACCAGCGCTTCCAAACTTCAGCAAGCATCAAAATCACCTGACAGGTTTGTTAAACAGAGAGTACAGGATCTCAACCCCTTAATTTCTGACTTAGTAGAGCTCTGATGGTTCCAAGAATTTACATTTGACAAGTTCTCAAGTGATTCAGATGCCCCTATTCTGGGGACCATACTTTGAGGACCACTGTTCTCAGCTTTCTTCCTCCCAAATACATTGCAGCCACTTCCTAGCTCACATCTATTTATGGTGGCCTTCTGTCTACAGGACAAAATCCAGGACACATGGGGAGACATCGGTCCTTTAGGCTTTGATCCTGAGCTGTTTGTTTCCTCTGCAGATTTGGTCTTCACATAAAGGGCTTTGACCCTGATCTGATGTGTCTTTAAATTCTAGTTCTGCCTGTCTGGAGTGGAAATGCCAATTCTCAGCAGAGGAATCAAGCTAGGATGAGCTGGTTGGAAGTTCTGCTCCACATTTTACCACCTAGCTCTTTGCCCCAGGAAGCGACCTGACTGATCAGTATCAGCAGGTTCTATGCTCTATGCCTTCTGGAAAGGCTGCAAGGAAATTGCAGGTGGGAATAGAAAGAAGTCATAGTAGTTTTCTCCTGGGATTCATTCCTATTAGGCCAAGTTTTCATGGTGACTATTCCTTGCTTATTGGTGCCCAACGTATATGAAGCCATGAAATTGCCAAATCCTGCATCAGGCATGTTGTTTGTTGTTATGTACCGTCGAGTCATTTGTGACTCATAGCGACCCTATGTACAACAGCCCTAAACCGTGCTCTATCCTGTGCCAATCTCA